>NC_058130.1:585935921-586027815 GCF_016433145.1 Gracilinanus agilis
TTTTGAATATATATATATTCAATAAGGACCAGTCATTAATTCCAACTTGATCTTTGTAAAGGCCATTGTTACTTTGTTATATAATATCACATAATGGTTATTCTTGCTCAGTTGTTCCAGTCATTTCTGACTCTTTATAACCCCATGTGGGGTTCTCTTGGCAAACACACTAGAGTGTTTTATCATTGTCTTCTCCAGTTCATTTTACAGATGAGAAAGTTGAGACAAACAGGGTTAAATGACTTACTTGTCCTTGGTCACATAGCTAGTGTCTTCAAGTCATATTTGAACTCAGGTCTCTGATTCCTGAGCCTTTCAGCTTTATCTACTGTAGCACCTAGCTGCCTCAATGTAATAGTAGTAGGGTTCAAATGTAGATAGATTCCATTTTCATCATTGTTAACAACAGGCCAGTACATCTATTTTCTTGGTTCTCTAGTTTCACAGGACAAATGCAAAACTCTAAAAGTCTTCCTCAACCTCTCGAACCTGATGATTTTTTTTTTCGCTACTTTGGTATGATCTTCTCATTTTGAAAATTTTGTACTCTAAACCAGATGGGCCCCTGGAAATGTTCTATCCCACTGTGGGACATTATTCCTAATCTGACGAATACAATGAGTAGGATACAATACAATGAAACTTCGAAAGAGTTGCCTTAGAAACAGACTGGCAGATGAGCATTTCCTTTCCTTTGGCCCCCTCTTTAAAAGGTTTGCCCATCACTGCTCTAAACTGTTGTGGGACTTCTGTGTTAGGTTTCTCCATTTTAAAAAATTAGCTGTTTGCTAATGAAGCCATAGAAATATACATTAAATATGTAAATACAAACAGACATACACATAAATATATATTTAGAAAGTTACATATTTATACATAAATATCTATATGCATATATATGAAGTCAGTCAAACATTTGCACAGAGAAAATCATAATCGGTCTAATTATCTCCATTTAAAAGAAGCAGTAGAGTATGATAGAAATTGCCTAATTTGTGGTAAAAAAAAAAAAAAAAAAAAAAAAAAGGTCTGAGTTTGATTTCTGGCTCTGATATTTTCTGTACCGAAACCAAAATGGAAAAAGTTGCAAGGTGAAAGAGGCACCTATAGTGGCCTTAAGAAAGATATTAGGGTTTAAAAAAATTTTTTTAAAGAAAGAAAAATATTAGGGGGCAGCTGGGTAGCTCAGTGGATTGAGAGCCAGGCCTAGAAACAGGAGGTCCTAGATTCAAATCTGGTCTCAGACACTTCCTAGCCATGTGACTCTGGGCAAGTCACTTGACCCCCATTGCCTACCCTTACCACTCTTATGCCTTGGAGCCAATATGCAGTATTGACTCCAAGATGGAAAGTAAGGGTTTGAAAAAATTAAAAAAAAAAAAAAAGGAAGAAAGAGATTACAGGATTTAGAGAGCCAAGGTAGAAGGAGACCACAGAATTACCCTTGCATAGAAGACATTTCACTCTTTGAGGAAAGTAGTTCAAACATCTCAGTAAAATAACCAAGATACCTGGTTTACTAATTGATTATGTGATCCCTTAGGTTGCTTTAAATTAGAATAAAATTGGAGGCAGCTGAGTGGCTCATTGGATTGAGAGCCAGGTCCAGAGATGGGAAGTGCTGGGTTCAAATCTGGCCTCATATACTTCCTAGCTGTGTGACCCTGGGCAAGTCACTTAACCTCCATTGCCTAGCCCTTACCACTCTTCTGCCTTAGAACCAATAGTATTGATTCTAAGATGGAAGGAAAGGGTAAAAATTAATAATAATAGAATAATACTGGAAAATTTTGTGCACCTTTTACACAGCTTTTGGAGAATTGTCTTGAATATTGCTGTCAAAAGAAAATTCTAAAACACCCCAATCTCTCTTACTGAAGTTTAAACCTATTTGCTTATTTTGGAAGATCATATTTTTTGAGCTGGTTGGAGCTCAGAAGTCATGAATTACAACCTTCTAATTTTGCAGATGAAGAACCAATGTCAGAGAAGGTGAATGATTATATGTGCCTCGTGTAATGGACTCTGGTCTCATGAGGGCTAAAACACCAAGATACTGTTGCTTGAATTGTCTTAAATAATGCAAAGTTCTCCCATCCCCACAAATATACAAAACAAATAGCTTCATTTGCTGAGAGGCACCTTTTATAAAGAGATCCTATTGAAGCTGTCTCCAAATGAATTTTTTTAACCCAAAAATATCCTTCTTTTTACCTACTTTGGTTGCTATGTATATACTCCCTTCCCCAATCTCCCCGACCACCACCACCCTGCCTTTTTGGTAAAGCTAAAGCTCCCCATTCTCTATACATAGTTCATGAAAACCTGATTCTTCTAGCTGCCAGAAATTAAAACAAAAAGACCATATGACTCCCTTGTTCTGACTCCCATGAGATAGCCTTGTTTTTTAAAAAGAAACTATTGTTAACCACAAATTACATTGAATAAGTGACTTGGTGTGGGTTTTCTACTCGTTTCTAATTATTAATAATTACCCTAAACTTTTGAAGCTAATTGTAAAAAAAAAAATATTCTGGCTCCTTCAAATCGCAAGGTAATTTCCTGCTACCCCTCCCCCTTGGTAGGAGCTTTCCTGAAAGGGAAAAAGCTAAAGAGTAGTTATTTTGGTTTACCTTGTTTAATGCAATTGGCATGTCCATGAAAAGTTGTGTTAATCAAATCATATTTTAAGTGCACCAGAAAAGTTTACAGGACCCCAGCAGAATAACCTTTCCTAAAACAAAGACTCCATTCATGCATTCATCTGACATATTAATCCTTTTGTTCGTGCAAATAATCATTTCCTTATTGATTAGTTGTTTTGTCTTTTTTGTTTCAAATGAGAATTTTGTCTGTTTGGTTTTGTAGATCTGGGGACCTGTGTATGTAGTTAAAATAAGGAGACGTCTTTATCATTTTCTTATTCTCATGTGTTAGATTGTTTTAAGACTTCATACACTGACTTGTCATTAAAACTGTTATAGTGATTTCATGCACACCGGATACTAAAATGATGCCATTAGCTGCAAGCAACACACCACACACACAGGAAGAGAAAAAGAACTTGTCAGAACAAAGTCCTGAAATCACTCTTCCATTTAAGCCTCAATTCTGTATAGAAGAATTTTCTAAATGTCTGTTGACTAAATGACAGCTGGCGAAAGAATGGCCTTTTTTTAAAAGTCCATCTATGGCAAAAAGCTTACCAAGAGAGTCTGCATAAACGTAACATACGGCATGAAGCAGTATGGTTACGTCTCCATCGAAGGCTACACCTACTGAGCTACCTGGCTGTTTTAGCACATGGATAATCCAGAAGAGAAGTGGCATCAGCCTTCCTACTGCTCTTCTGGCAACAGCTATGTTTGAGGACCTCTTGTGGATGTAAGACAGGCTTCCCTGAAAAAGTTTAAAGGCCATATAGGAGATCGTGAAAGGAACTGGATCATCAAATGAAAAACTCTCTACCTGTCCAAGTCAGAACCCTTTCTACAACTTGGAGGCTTAGAGAATAGTCTGAATCACTTGGAATTTACATGACTTGCCCAGAATTTCACAGCTATTATAACTGAGATAGGATTTGAACCCAACTCACCCTAGTTCTGAAGCCACTCTTTATCCACTATGACCTGTTACCTCTCCAAAGGCTCTGTGTGTGTGTGTGTGTGTGTGTGTGTGTGTGTGTGTATACATACAAATGAAAGGCCAGAAATGTAATCAGAAAAGGGAAAGACAATGACCTTGACTCCTTGATTTAATTTTATACTTACAGCCTTTTTACTCTTCCACTCATTCATATAGAAAAATAAGTTTTATAGGCAGCTGGGTGGTAAAATGGATGGAGATCTAGACTTAAGGGTCAGGAAGAACTAAGATTGAATCCCGACTTAGACATGTACTGGCCATGACCCTGAATGGGTCATTTAACTTCTATTTGCCTCAGTTTCCTCATATGTTAAATGGGGATAATTCTGTTTGCAAAGTTCTTTACAAAATTTAAAGCACTATAACAAACATTAGCTTTTATGAAATGCTAGCTTTAGTTGAGTATCTAGGTTTTGGAACCCAAAGATCTCTTGTCATTTTGTACCTAAACAGTTAATTGACTGGGTGTAGTTTAGTCACTGGAAATTCAGCAGGGAGCCACTTAGAATTTCTAATCCTATTTGAGATTGATGCCTCTGATAAGAAAACAGGTGACCAGGAAATACATCCATTAAAGATAGTTTTCAGCCTGAAGGCATGAATTATCTGGAGCAACTGCTCCTAACTCCATAGAACTTGGTGCCTGGGGTGAAGAATCTCCTTCTGAAGAAGACATATCCTGTCTGACCAAATCTTAAAGAAACAAACAGACTTCCTAGTAAGAAAAAGCCATGAAGGCACTTTTCCCTAGTAGCACTACTGGGTGTGCTGGGTCCCTTGCTTCCCTAAAATAAAAAACAAACAAAGCCTATAGCAGAAATTTTCAGTACCTCAAGAGCAGATTTCAAATGTTGAAGTCAGAAACTGGACACCAAAAGTAATTCCACAATCCCTTGCCTACACTTGGTCACAGTGAGCAAAAGCGACAGTGTCCACATTCTGCAGAGCGTGATGAACAGTAGCAATGCAGAATAATGATGAAACATCCAGCAAAGACTATAGGCCAAACAAGGCCAAAAGAAAGCAGACTCAGAAGACAGTAGCCCTTGTGGGATAAGTTTTATGACATCATCAGATAACCCCAGAGACATGCATTGTTCCCCCCTTCCATACACCTTAAACATGCTTCTTTCACATTTGTTTGGGACATGGCTAATGCAGAAATTTATATTCTTTATCATATCATATACATTATATATATATATATAAAATTTCTTTTAAAACAGGGGTTTGGGTTGGGGGAGCAGGCAGGGAAGAGGGCATGGGTGTTGCTCAACCTTCATTTCAAAGAGGATCAGTGGCATCACTAGGTAATATTTTGATTTATGCATGAATTGGATTTAAGTGAGGCATAGTTGCACAAAGTCATTAGCCTCACTCTCTTTTCCAGAGTCACTAAAGTCCAGTGAAGCAGGATGCAGTGGAAGAACTTGGCATCTTCAATGTCTGCTCAAATTCTAGGTACTCCACAATTGGGTATTAGGTGGGAATAAGAAAAGGCAGATTTTTACTGACTGAAAAAAATAAAGACAACTCAAATGCTACTAAAAAGCAAGACTTTCCCAGTACTCCTGGCTACTCCTGACCTTCACTTAAAGATTGTTCATTCATTTTGAGGGGTTTGCCATTACCTTCTCTCATTCACTTTACAAATGAAGAAAGCACCTAGCATAGTTTCTGGCACATAGGAGATGATTTTAAAATGTTTGTTGTCCATTAACTCTATCCCACTGTGGCACTTAGCTACTATAGTAGATGGCATTTGAGTATTTCTGTGGTTGAAAAACTCATCAGCTTACATTCATCCAAAGTCACAGGACTAGTAAGTGTCTGAGACTGGATTTGAACTCAGGAAGATGAGTCTTCCTAATTCTAAGCCCAGTGCTCTAGCCTCTATTGCACCTAGATAGATGTCTGAGGATATTTTCCATTTACTGTGCTTACATTTTGCATTGCCTAATTACTTTCTTGCCATCTCCCCAACTAGAATGTAAACTCCTTGAGAACTTGGATTGGTTTTGCTTTTATTATTACTTAGTACTTAGCACAATGCTTGGCATATAGTAAGCACTTAACAAATACTAGTAGATTGATTGATTGACTGAAAGAATTAAATTAAATTAAATTGACTGAAATTGAATTGAATTGAACTTTGTACCTCCGGAGGCACCTCTTTCCACTATGGGATAGTACTAATGATTGGGACACTTTTTACTGATATTGAGCTAAAAATCATTTTCTACAATTTCCACCTTTTGCTCCTAGATATGACCTCTTGAGCTATGCAAAACAAATCAATCTCTAGTCTACATTAGAGTACTTCAAATTCTTAAAGACAGCTACCATTTCTGCCTTAGAAGTCTTGACCATATTAAACATGTGTCCTTCTTTCAACTAATCTTCATGTCTAAAGATTTTGATTTCATTGCTCTCTCTGTTCACACTTCTCTGAATATACTCCAGTTTGACAACATGCTTCCTACTTTAGGATTTCTCTGACTAATGTCTTCACCCAAGAAATACATTGTTGGGGACATCTTGTCATCCTGTAAGTTCTCATCAACTTTGATTCCCCATTTCTTTACAGTTGTCTGCTTCTCTGATTGGATAATGGAGCTATGGACTTCAAATCTCTGTTCAAGGAAGGAGTCGAGCTAAGACTTCTCTAACTGCTCCTCTTTCTCCCTCTTTCAGTTTCTTTTTATATTCTGTGTTCCCTATT
The DNA here is from genome assembly GCF_016433145.1 of Gracilinanus agilis. Taxonomy (NCBI): domain Eukaryota; kingdom Metazoa; phylum Chordata; class Mammalia; order Didelphimorphia; family Didelphidae; genus Gracilinanus; species Gracilinanus agilis. The sequence continues at coordinate 585,942,289 of NC_058130.1, forward strand.
TAGAGTATAAGCTCCTTGAGAGGAGAGAGACTATGTCTTTTTTTGAGCATTTATATCACCAACACCCAGCATAGTTTCTGGCACATAGGAGATGCTTTTTAAATGCCTGCTATTTACTGACTATTAAGCTCAGTTCTTCCTTTTCTTATTATTGTTTGTTTACTTTTTCAACTTATTTATTTGTTTCTTACATTAAAATACCCTTCTCTCCCCCATCAGAAAAGGCATCATTTGACAAAAAGATATTTGTATATATAAAACTATGTCTTAATTAAATTTATTATTTCTTTCTCTGAAGGTATACATACAAGTCATTCTTCAAACAATATTTTTGTTGCTATATATAATGTTTTCTTGGTTCTGCTCATTTCACTCTTTGTAATTTCATGTAAGTCTTTCCATGTTTTTTTCAAAATGTTCATTGATTCATCATTTCTTATGACACTATATATAGTACACCACCATAATCAGTTCTTCCTAATTCCAAGTCTAGCACTCAATCCACTGTGCCACTTAGCTACCAGAGTAGATGATATTTGAGTGTTTCTATGCTTGAAAAACTTATCACCTTACATCCATCCAATCTGATCATGAGCCTTTCAAACTTATCTAAGTTAGTCCTCAGATGATTCATGCAAACAGTCTGGCACTTGGGTCATATTGGAAATCCTTCCAACATGGTAGGACCTGCCAGAACTTGTACAAAGCTGGCAAGACATTTAAGGATTGGGGGACGATGTTAATGGAAAAGGACTTTAAACTTCTTCCTATTCAATTTCACCATATTAGATTTGTCTTGTCATTCCAACCTGCCAACATCTTTTTGGATCTTGATTAAGCCTTTTGGGTCTACATAGAGTCAACCACAAATTCAATAAGTAGCCCACCTATGCCTCTCAGTCACTCACTTGTTTTCCATATAAAGAAGCACTCAATGAGAAAACACATCTACCAACACTAGCAACATGGACCTTTGATGAAATTATAATGCCTTCTAAAATCATTTATGAAATCCCAAACTTATGTTCTATTCTTTCAGAGAAAAAGCCTTTCAAAGAAAAAGTAGATAGGCTACCATAATCTGACATTCTAGAGAAACCAGACCAAGAAGGATGGGATGCTCTCAAGGGGAAAAAACAAGCAAGCAAACAATATATCTATGTATGTATGTATTAATATGAATACAAATAAATACAGTAAGGAAGAAAATAAGCTAGATTTTAAAAAAGCACTACCTTTGGTTTCATTAGATCTGTGTTTGAATTTCACCTCTCATGCTTACTACCTGTGATCAAGTCACTTGTTCTTCCTGACTAATTTTCCTCATCTATTAAATGAGAGCATTGGACTCAATGGTCTTTGAATACTCTGTCATTTCTAGATCTCCAATTCTGTGAATGGACCTACAGGGAACTCATTTATTAATTTGGATTTTAAAGATATGTACATATTTAGATATATAACTATATGCATGTATATTTAATATGAAAATGGAGGGATAGGAAACAAAAGATAATACAAATTATTATCTTGGTACCATAAAGATGATGTCCAAAATACAATAAGTCTGGTGTTGTTATTGAATACTAAGTAGAGTGAAACTAGTGAGATTGACTTTTAACCATCAAAACTTCTTTTTTTAAAAGTTATTAAAAGGAGGAGCTGGGTAGATAGAGAGCCAGACCTGGAGATAGATTCTGGGTTCAAATCTGTTCTCAGACACCTAGGTTTTTTTAAAAATTAATAAATGGATTTATTATCATAATTTAGAAAGGTGAGCAAGAATCTACCATGGGTTGAGTAAGTTCAGGTTGTATCTGATGAACCCTATTTCTTTTTGGACAGTTATTAGATCATAAGAGAGATAGCATGACATAGGATAAATAGCCAGGTCAGGAAAGCCTGTATTCAAGTCCTCCTGCTCACAGATACTGGCTCACTTAACCTTTCAGTGCCCCCAGGCAACTCACTAAAGTGATAAATTTAAAAAAAAATTCTTTTCAAGACATCTCTATGCAAAAAAATTATAAATTACATTCCACTCCACCACATTACACACACACATACAAACAGAGAGACAGAGAGAGAGAGAGAGAGAGAGAGAGAGAGAGAGAGAGAGAGAGAGAGAGAGAGAGAGAGCGCACAAGTAATTCTTTAGGTATAAAAAATGCTGTTTGTGGTTCAGTTATTTCAGTTGCATCCAACTCTTTCATCCCTTATGGCATTTTTTTGGCAAAGATACTAAAGTGGTTTGGCATTTCCTTCTCCAGATTATTTTACAGATAAAGAAACTGAGGCAAATTGAGTTAAGTGACTTTTGTAGTCACACAGTTTGTAAGTGTCTGAAACTGGATTTGAATTAAAAAAGACGAGTCTTCCTATTTCCAAGCCTGATATTCTATCCACTGTACCACCTAATTGCCCATAAAAATCTGTATATCAGTAACATATTTCAAAAAGTATTTCTTAATATCTTTGTAGACAAGATGTAGAGACATAGATTAGAAAGTGGATCTAGAATTGGTTGAATAAACAGAGCCGGTGAGTAATGCATCATTGCCATCCTTCACCAAGATCTCCAATGTAATAGATCAAAGGCATTTGAGCTCGGATGTTCTATTTAGCACTTTTATTAATGATTTAAATAAAAGCCTAGATGACGGACCTATCCGATTTGCAGATGACATGAAGTGGGTTTAGCTGGTTATTTTAATAACTAATGGAACAGAGAAATAAAAATTTTAACAGGCTAGAATGATAAAGCATATCTAATAAGAAATCGAATAGGGAAAATATAAATTTTTACATTTGGTTTCAAAAAACATTTGCTCAAGAACAGGGCAGGGCAAATATAGCTGGACCATATACAAAAGGTGCATATGAATAAGATCTCAGTGTTTCCATAGGCTGCAAGCTCAAGATATCAATGAAGTGATAACGAACATCAAACTAATTTTAGATTGCAATAATCAAGTCATAAAATCCAGATTTTAAAAGTAGAAAGCAACTGCTCTCCACCTCAATTATGCCATATCTGGAACACTATTTAGAAATGGGTATGATATTTTCAAAAAGATTCTGACAAACTGGAACAGGTCCAAAGGAGAAACATTTTCAGTGGATGATCAGTACAATCAAAGTCATGCCATATCCTGCCTAACTTGAGGGAGTACAAATATTTAACCAGGGGGAAGAAGAGGTGTTCAAGGTCAAATGATAGCTGTCTTAAAATAACTAAAGTGTTATCATGTAGCAAAGGAATTCTACAAGGTTCTTTTTACCCCAAAAGAGAAAACTAGGAACAACAGATAGAAGTAGAGAAAGCCAAGATTCTGCTCAATACAATTAAAATTTTCCTCATAATTATCACGTAAGTGATACAGTGGATAGAATATGAGGTCTGAAGTGAAGAAAGACTCATCTTCCTGAATTCAAATCTGGCTCGGACACTTACCAGCTGGGTGACCCTGGTCAAGTCACTGAAATTGCATTTGCCTCAATTTTCTCATCTGTAAAATGAGATGGAGAAGGAAATGGCAAACCATTTCAGTGTCTTTGCCAAGAAAATGTCACAGGGGATCATAAAGCTTCATCCAGGACTGAAATGACTGAACAAAGTGGAATTGATATACTTAAGGATGTTGTGAGTTTTTAGTCACTAGAGATATTCACACAGATGCTAAGTAATGACTTGATGAGTGAGTGTAAAAAGGGATTCCTGTTTTGATATGTGTGAAGCATAGATGACCTTTGAGGTCCCTTCCAGCATTTCAACTCTTTGAAATGCCTGGTAGAGCAGCACTAGCAGGGTGATTGCTCTATAAACACATTCAAAATGTAAGAGGAAGAAGCTGAGATTTTTCCTCATTTTCCCTCCCACTGCTATAGCACTGTATTTAATTGACTTACAATTTTTCCCCTAATATATTTCTTTATGAAACCTGCCTTGAGCAATGGATACATGATTGTTCACTGAGGGTTGTGCCTCATTTGTTCCTGTAGATTGTGCCTAATTAACGTTAACTTGTCTGTACATAAAAAGTACAATAGGCTGTCCTTTCCAATTTAATTCCGACAGTTTAATCGAATCTGTATTCTTTCAAAAATAATTAGATCATTTACACTTCATTAACATGTAATGTAATGTTGAAACATTCATCATAATGATTTCTTATTTTTCTTGTGCAATATTATCTCCTCTAATGAAACTGTTAACACCATGCATGTCTTAATTAGCTTTATCATATCACTGACAATTTCTGGATAAAGCCACATTTTTACAAATGAAATTGAATTATCTCAGTAGGTATATTTTCAACAGAATATGATCTTTTCCTATTTAAGTTGCAGGAGGGCACACCTTCACACTCAAAAACACAGTGCTTTGTGCTTTCTATCATGGTGGATTATTACTACTAGTGTCATAAGAAGGTATAATCTCTCTGCCTTATTCTGTCTGTCTCTTGGCTCTGTCTCTTCTCTCTCTGTCTCTCTTCCTCTCCTTCTCCCTCAATTCTTACAGCTGAATTTTCAAATTGTTTTATATATTCAACTAAAGATAGGAAATTCAAAATCTAAGGCAGAAGAAAAAACAAAGGCCTAAAAGAGTTTCCCAAGGTGATCACCAATGTGATAGAACTCTCACTTGCTAGGAAGCAGCAAACAATCCACATTTATATAAGGAAAACCGAGAAACAGTTTGTAGAAGAAACATTTATATTAAATAAAACAATGGGTTGCCCCAAAAACTAGTAAGGGAAAGGATACTCTATTATAGATCCTATAAGTGGAAGTTCCAGTGACTAACTAATGAACATTTACATTTCTTGTGAAAAAGACATTATTTAATCCACCCTCCTATATACATAAAATTGTTTACCATCAAAAGGCAATCTACCTACCTAACTACATTCATGCAAATGACCTTTGATAGAGAGGCTTTGCATCTTCCCTTCCAGGCAACATGGAGGGATCAGCAGAAGCATCATGAAGATGAGTAGATGAATTTAATAAAGGAAGGATGGAAAGTAACAGAGAGGGTATTGGCTCCTCATGTTCAGGAGCTCCCATCCATGAGTGAATCAGTAGGCTGTAATCTACAATGTTAGCAGTTAGTTTGTTTTTAAATCTAAGGATTGTCCTCTAACCAGGCTAGGCTACTGAACTTGGCCACTGATAATGAATAGTCAAGCCTTCACTCTAATCCACCATGAGATTAGAGGAGTAACTACCTGACCAGAGATTCTCCCTCACACCTGAACCAGGTAAAATCATAAATCTGATTCCTTCCTCCAGAAAATAAATAACCTGACAGACAGACATATAAACAGATATAGATAGAGAGATGGCTAGATGGATGGATATATGTATCTACATACTTACATGTATATATAGATAATGGTTGATGAAGTGCCAGATGTATACATGTCTAGTATCATGGATAAAATATGTTCATGCTGCTCATCTTGTATGTCATATTGAGCAGCACATTCTGTCCCATACATATAATACCTTTCCATTGCCCTTGGAAGTATCTGCAATTTTAACTTTTGTGATATTATAGTATTCTCTGCTTCATAAACAAATAGAATCAACTGAAAAATGTTGATATTAAAAATTAGTTTTGGTGGCAGTGAATAATTTTTTTAACATTTAATAATATCTTTTTTAGAAAAGTTAACATGGTTACATGATTCATGCTCTTACTTTCCCCTTCACCCCCTCCACACACCCCCACCATAGCCAATGCGCATTTCCACTGGTTTTAACATGTGTCATTGATCAAGACCTATTTCAAAATTGTTGATAGTTGCATTGGTGTGGTAGTTTCGAGTCTACATCCCCAATCATGTCCGCCTCAACCCATGTGTTCAAGCAGTTGTTTTTCTTCTGTGTTTCCACTCCTGCAATTCTTCCTCTGAATGTGGGTAGTGCTCTTTACCATAAGTCCCTCAGAATTGTCCTTGGTAATTGCATTGCTGCTAGTACAGAATTCCAATATATTCTATTTTACCATAGTGTATTGGTCTCTGTGTACAATGTTCTTCTGGCTCTGCTCCTTTCACTGTGCATCAGTTCCTGGAGGTCTTTCCAATTCACCTGGAACTCCCCCAGTTTATTATTCCTTTGAGCACAATAGTATTCCATCACCAGCCTATACCACAATTTGTTCAGCCATTCCCCAATTGAAGGATATACCCTCATTTTTCAGTTTTTTGTTACCACAAAAAGCTCAGCTATAAATATTTTTGTAGAAGTCTGTTTATCAATGATTTCTTTGGGGGTACAAACCCAACAATGGTATGGCTGGATCAAAGGGCAGGCATTCTTTTATAGCCCTTTGAGCATAGTTCCAAATTGCCTTCCAGAATGGTTGGATCAGTGGCAGTGAATAATTTTTGATAATTAAAACAAAAGAATAGTTCAGTTTCCCAACATAATCCACTTTGACCTCATCCTTCTCATTTCCAACACCAGTTAATTTTCCATCTTCAGGGGGAAAGAGGAAGTAAATATTCACATAGCACCTACTATGTGCCAGGTATTGTGCTAAGCACATGATGAATATAATCAAATAGGATCCTCACAATGACCCTTCAGGTTTGGTGCTGTTATTATCCCCATTTTAAGGTGAGGAAACTGAGGCAAACAGAGGTCAATAGACTTTCTTAGGATCACATAACTAGTCAGTGTCTGAGACTAAATTTGAGCTTGGGTCTTCCTGTCTTCAGGCCCAACACTCTATCCACTTAATGACCAAGGTGCCCCTATGCATGTACTGATGTCAGAAATTGAATAAGATTCAATGACATGATGTCATGATATCCAAAATATTCTTATTTTCATCCTTTTTATGAGATGTCTAGTTATGTTGTTTTCTTTCATAATATTATGGATTTCACTCAGGTTTTGTGTTTTTCTAAAGCTCATTGAAATTAGGAGCAAATCATCAGAGAGTACAAATGTTTTAAAAAGTCATGCTTTGTGGGGGCAGCTGGGTAGCTCAGTGGAGTGAGAGTCAGGCCTAGAGACAGGAGGTCCTAGGTTCAAACCCAGCCTCAGCCACTTCCCAGCTGTGTGACCCTGGGCAAGTCACTTGACCCCCATTGCCCACCCTTACCAATCATCCACCTATGAGACAATACACCGAAGTACAAGGGTTTAAAAAAAAAACACAAAAAAAAAGTCATGCTTTGCAATGGGAGAATTTATGTAGGATATCTTTCATGACATGGGTGAATTTTTATTGTTGTTCAGTCGTTTTAGTTACATCCAACACTTTTGGGGGGTTTTGGCAAAGATATGGGAATGGTTTGCCATTTCCTTTTCTAGTCATGAGTGAATACCTTTAGCAAATAACATTTCCTTATTTTGTACCTTGCTGAATAGCCATATTCAGCAGAATTTTAGTAGAATTATCTCTATAGACTTATCCATTGTGGTGTCTTCCATGGTACTGAAGCATGTATAAGAGTAATCTTCTCTGAGTATTCAAGGCTGCACTTTGTTTTACCCAATCAAGTGCTTTTCTGAAGTCAATAAGCATAGTAAAAATTTATATTCTATATAGTTGCATTGTTGTAACAATGAACTCCATTGAATTCTACTACAGAAAATTATTCAAAATCCTGCCACCTTATATTTTCATTGAAGATATATATATATATACATATATATGAAAATCATCATCATAAGGATCTTTGTAGCAACAAAAAAGCAGATCCATAGGTCAGCAGCAGCTGATGTCATCCACCCATATCCACACCTAACCTTTTTTTTCTTCCTTAGGAAAGATATAGTCCATGATCTTTTTCCATTGTTTTAGAACTATATCCTCTCTGAGATATCTTGAGATTCATTTCCTTTGTGTTCGTAAGTTTATGTGGTCTTCAAAATAGATTTTTGTTGTATATTCATGATAAGGTCCAGCTGTTTTTCCTGACTTAAACTTAAATGGCATTTTTCCTTAATCAGCAAGTCAGGTACAGAAGATGGTCTAACTGTGATGGTTCTACTATTGTTGCAGATGAAAATCCTCAGCATATTCAAATCTGTGATCTCATTCATGTGGATATTACCTCTAAAAAATATAGTTAGTAGCTCATCCATGCTGCCCATTAGGTATAATTTTGTTCATGTCCTCCCTTAAGTTCACTTCAGGAAGTCTATCTAACATTGCTGATGATTTCTGCTAATTTAATTAGATTTCTGTGAATATAATGGAGATATGGATAGAGCTGATGAGTTATTCATTGATTAGTTCAAATTGTCTGGTTATAGATCTCTTCCTAAAGGCTTGATACAACCAACACTTCTGTGTCATTAATACTTTGGAGTATGTGGAGGATCTGATCATCCTTAGAGAATATCTTTACTGCTCTGTTCCCTTCCATATCCATTTGTTTTCAGATATTAAAAAAGTACAAATGAACAATAGTTCATCCTCTAAATTGCTATATATATGAGTGTGTGTGCATATGTACATATAAAAGTTACTTTCTGCCTTAGTAACAACTCTAACAGAAGAGCAAGGGCTAGGTAAAAAGGGATAAGCGACTTGCTCAAGGTTACACAGCTAGGAAGTATTTTAGGCCAGATTTAAGTTCAGGTTCTCCCGAATCCAGATTTGGTGCTCTATCTGTGCCACCCGGCTGTCCTGTACATATATGTGCTAATAATATGATGATTTATAAAGTTCCTTGGGTTTCTGTATTTGAATCCAAAATTATATGATATGAAACAACTAACATACTGATTTTGTGAAGGTAAATATAAATTCCTGTTACTTCACATGATCAAAAGCATCTGAGTGGAAACTGGTTGAAAATATCAGTAATAGAAATTTGATCTTTCTGCTTGACCAAAGATGTACTTGTTTTATACTATTTTCTCACTATCATTTTATATAATCATGTGAGCAAAAAGAACTATATAGAAACAGAGAGGTGATAATGGAAGCTGTTTGGATACATCATACTTCTGAATGAAGGTACTAGTCCAAAGGTAGTGACTAACTTTCTCGATCAAAAAATGTTTCATGGCAAGGATCTCAATATTTTTGAAAAATTAAATTGAAATCTTTTAATTAACTACATGGTAAAACAATATAAGAAAATACTCTGTACATTTCACTTTCCATTGTTAAGGAATTCTTTCAACACGATAATTGGGTTGTACAATTGGTGACTTTGCTTTCATTCAGGCTGATTTAATATTGTTATCAGAGATGCCAGTTCTTTAAACCAGTTTTGACTTGATCTTGCCTCTTCTTTGCTTTTTTCCTTTAATTAACATGAAAATATATTCATATTTCTATGAGCTTAGTAAACAATAGAATGTTGTAAAAATTAATGCTTAAATGATATTTAAGAGGGTTGGCTTTAATTCCTCTTTCTTCTTCTTTGGAAATATAGAGCAAGTGGTGAGTTGTATGGAAAAGGAAGGCAGAAGCTAAGAAGGCCCACCATGACTCTGAAATATTGAACATTTTGAAAGCAGTACAACATAATTGTCCTGCAAAACATTTGGGGAATCAAGGCTACTAATTAACTGCTAGTGCATCAATTAGTTATAATAGCTGTAATAATATATAAACAATGGCCTGAAGTTACACATTGCCACACATCTCTTTACATTTGGTGAGCATTTTTTTTGCCTTTGCTTTGAAAATTTAAGTTAATAATTCATTGCTAATAAAACTCATTTTAATGGGATGCTCAGAAAATTTTAAAGTTTCTTTTAAAATATCACAAATTCTTTGGTTAAAAAAACAACTTTAAACAATCAGAGAAATACTATGGTGCTCATACAGTTCTTCTTGATCATTTTCCTGAAGTTTATAGTTTCATCGTGAGTTTTACAAAGGGTTAGGGTGGGAAATCTACAAAACTAGGATTCTAAGGAAATTCTGCTTAACTCATTGGGTGGGGGGAGGAGTTGTTATTAGACAATTTTCCACAAGGAATTAATCCTTTAGCCTATAATATATAATAGGTGTATATATAAAAATATATTTGCAATAAGGCAAAACTGATTTCTATGCCCAACTTTTCATTTTTGTGTAATAGAAAAAGTAATACATTGAAGTAAATCTATTTGGCTGAAACAAATTTCAAGTAGTAAAAAAATCCTTCCAAAGATGCATCTCCAGCTGTCCACACCCTAGACAGATGTTCTCATAAACAAGGAGCTGCAGGCCATACTTTTTCCCCTCCTTTTTCTCTTTCTTCTCCATAGTTCAATTAAGTGACATGTTTTCATCTCCCTGCTCTTTTATATCTTGCTTTATTCCTTTCCTTTAGGAGTTTCTTTAGATATCTTCCTTTTCCTTTCTCCTTCTCATTCTCTCTATGATAAGATGGTAGGACAAGTAAGTGCTTCCTATGCCAAATATAATTTTGTGTAAGGGGGGAAGAAGTAAAAAGATGAACAAATTAATTTTTAAAAAGACAGTAGACTTGGATAAATAGATGATAGACTGACAGTCATTAAGTATAACTATATTGTAATGAGAGCCATTTTTCAGCTTATGTACAAAAGTAGTTTTGATTGCAAATGAATAAGCTACTCTGCAAGTTTGCAAACAGGACCTATCCAAATAAAAAGAAAACACATTTGAGGTGCTCAAAGGCAACTAAACCCATAAAAAAGTTTAGTTCAAAACTATTAAGTCAATAAAATTGTCTCTTTATTCTGTTGGCTATATAACTTTTTAAACCTCTCATTGCTCCCCTTTGTCCCATCTACTCAGCTGAGAACCCTGTCATACATTTTTGAGAAAAAATTGAAGCCATTTTCCCTGAGCTCCTTCTTTTCCCCTCTTCTTCATTCACTTGCCTTCCACCACTATCCCCTCCTTCGCCTGTCTCACATGATGAGGTGGCATACTCCTTACCAAACCTAACCCCTTCATCTTTTCAAGCAATCTCATTCCATCACATCTCCTCCAAATCTCCATCTGTTCTTCTCACTCTATCACTTATCTCCAATCTCTTGGTACCTATTGGCTCTTTCCCTATTGCCTACTAATATGCATTTCTCCCACATCTTCAAAACCACTCCCTTGATTCTTTTATACCTGCTCTCTTCCTATATGTTTTCTTCCCCTCTTGGTTAAATTCCCTGAAAAGAATATCTATAATAGGTGTTTCCACTTTCTCTCCTCACACTCTTTTCTTACCCCTTGAAAATCTAACTTCTGGCCTTATTATCCATTAAAACTATATTCATTAGTTACCACCAATCTCTTAATTGCTAAATCCACTATTCTCGAACCTCATTTTGTCTTTAGCCTCTGGTACTGTTGATCACATTCTTCTCCTTGACACTCTTTTCTATGTAGGTTTTCAGGACCCCATTGTGTAGTTGTTCTCCTTCTACCAATAAAATTACTCTTTCTCAGTCTCTTTTGCTAGACTTTCACCCAGATCATGTCCTTTAACCATAAGCGCTCTACAGTCCTTTTCTCTTCTCCTCCTATATTACTTCACTTAGTCATCTCATCAGCTCCCATGAATTTAATTACATCTCTATGATAATTTTTCTCAAGTTTACCTAATCTACCCTAACCTCTCTGTTGACATCCAATCTCATATCTCCAACTGTCTTTCAAACATGTTGAACTGGATCTCCAATAGACATTTTAAACTCAACATGTCTAAAATTCTTTTATCCAGTGACAGTGGACATTGGCTTCATTTTCCTCATTTGTGAAATGAAGCATCTAGAATAAGTGAGTTTTGCGTATCCCTCTTGCTCTAAATCCTCTAATCCTCTGTTGTTCTCACCTGTGCTTTCCCACTAATAATTTAACCTTGTTCAAATCCCTTAGCCTCTTTCACCAGTGACTTTCCCCACCAATAAAATATGGAATCAGAAGATATAATCTTTAAAGCCCCTCACAGCTCTAAAATTCTTGTAATCTTGCATCTGGAAAACACTAGTAAATGAGAGATTCTTTCATTTCCCCAATGATTTGAAGTATATACTGGAAATAAAGATTAAGACCCATAGAAAAGGTGAGTTGACACATTTGAGGAAGGGGTAGGAAATAAACATTTATTAAGTGTCACACACTGTGTTAAGCATGTTGCAAATATTATCTCATTTGCTCCTCACAAAACAACCTGTGAGATAGGTTCTATTATTATCTCCATTAGAAATCGGAGGAAACTGAGACAAACAGAAGTTAAATGTTTTGGCATGAGTCACATGGTTAGTAAATGTCTAATGCTAGATTTGAACCTAGATCTCCCTAACTCTAGGCCCAGCATTTTTATCTACTGTGTCACCCAAATAAAGATTGGATATTTGTAGGTTAACAGTGGAGGTAAACCTAAAGAATTAGATTAAGAGTTAAATGCCAGATTAAAGAGATTGGATTTTATTCAATATTTGTAACTGTAAGAATGAAAATTTTATATGTATGCATAAAGAGATTGAATTGCACTGTGTAGAAGAAACCTATGAGATTAAAGAAAAATATTTGGGGATAACTTTTGAAAAAAGGAAGATGTTTTCTAAAGACAAGGAAATTGTGAAATAAGAGAGCATCCTAACTACATCAATTCACATTGATTTTTTTTTATGTTATAAAAAGAATAACCTTGATAGTTTGATGTCTCTAGAAAATCAAAAGACAGGTAACAAGAATGAATTCAAGAAAAACCCAAGGATGAGCTAACATGGTCTCTAAAATAAAGTTCCAGCTCTAAATCCTATCAGACTTCCTAGTTTGACAGAACTAAAGAAGATTACCTCAAAGTAAGTACTAGATATAAGGAAAAACACTTTAAAGGATCATCTCACCTAATAGCCAGACTTGTTTACTAGAGGCCACCTCTTCCCACAACCTGTCTAAGGTCTTAGTTTCACACAAAGATTCCATATACATATGATATGTGTGATACATATATTATGGGTATATGTGTGTGCAATTAAGCACTATAACTAGCTTTCTCTTCCATATTACTTTATGGAAATAAATTGACCCTCTTTTAAAAAATCCAACCTGTGTGATTTTATAAAATCATGGCAATTTATAACAATTCATTGTTGGTTTTTTTTAATCTTAGAATGACAGCATCAAACTCATGGCTTTAGAAAATTATTTAATTAACTTGAGTTGAATGGATAGAACGAAGAAAAGATAAAAATAGATGAAATGGGTTTCAAGACTATTTCAAGAGTATAGTAGACAACATGTAGTCTGAGAGGGAAAGTTTTTTTTTTGTTGTTGTTTTTTAAGAACATAGTAGAAATACAATATTTACTTGAATTAGAGTTTCAGTGAATAGAACCAAAAGATGGCATGAGATATTTGAGGTGGAGTTGCAAGGTTTTGTGTAGAATATGTTGAGGGAAATAATGTCAAGGATAATCCTGAGGTTTCTAATCTAAAGGAAGGGCACTGGTGGGGTTGGGAATAAGAGAGTAGGTAGTATCAGTTAGAGAAAGAGGAAGGTCAATTAGAGATCATGGTTTTGAGTTATAATAATAACCTCAAGAAATAATGAGTTTGGGGATTTAGGTAATCTCTATCCCTCTTCAATTTTGCTTAGGTTCAAGTGACCCTAAATGGTTTTGACCATTTGAGCAGCATTGAACTGGCCATTTTTTGAATAATAACACAAGGGGCCCTGTTTTGGGAATTTACATCTAATTTTACAATACTTTTTCTCTTTGAAGATTCTGCTACCAAAAGCTGGCCCAGCTTTACATAATCATAGAATTTCAGAGTCAGAAGATGTTTCATTGACCATCTTAATCTAATACATATCTGAAAAAGAATTCCCTATTACAATATACTTAACAACTGGTCAACCAACCCATATTTAAAGATTACCCATGAAGGAAAACACACTACTTCTGGAAACTGCCCATTTCATTTTAGGATGGCTTTCATCAGAAGGCAGTTTCTCTTTGTTGTTTATCTTTCAGTTTCAAAGAGGACCAATGATACAACAGTCTAATATCTTGACCTGCATTGGATTTAAGTGAGGTAAAATTGCTAAAACATCAACCTCATTCTTGTTCCAAAGTCATCAAAGTCCAATAGCAAGACAAAAGTTAGGATGACTGGCAATGGTCTGGAAATTCACTGGATGACCTTGGCATCTTCAGTGTCTGACCAAACTCTAAGTGCTCCACAGCCCACCTTCCTGGCCAATGTAACAAATTGTTCTCATCCCCCCCCACCCCCATTCCAGAGGAAGTTTTTAATTCTTGGATAGACATCTTCCTATGTCACCAACAGGCTTAAAACCTGTCTGTTACCCTCAACCTGGTTTAGTCCATCTCCAAAGATAGTTTGCCAGGATGTGGCCACTGTGCATGCTATATTTTCTTAGAGTCACAGGTGAGAGTTGGGTGAAAGAGGGATAGCAAAGATGGATGAGCAGTCCTGAAAAAGGCTTGACAAACCCTCACACTAGAGATGCTAGTCCTCCCTAAACACCCCATACACATTTACAGTGAATCCAAAAGTTTTTCTTTGAAATTTCTACCCATTTTTTCCAGCTTTGGCCTATGGAGCCAAAGAAAACAAATCTAATTTCTCTTCCACATGATAGCCTTTTATTTTTTTTAAACCCTTAACTTCTGTTTATTGGCTCATAGGTGGAAGAGTGGTAAGGGTGGGCAATGGGGGTAAAGTGACTTGCCCAGGGTCACACAGCTGGGAAGTGTCTGAGGCCTGATTTGAACCTAGGATCTCCTATATCTAGGCCTGACTCTCAATCCACTGAGCTACCCAGCTGCCCACACATGATAGCCTTTCAAGAACTTGTATACAATTTTTATTCATCTCCTCTTCCCTGAGTTTTTCCTTCTTTAGGCTAAAGAATCATATTTCCTTTAATTACTCCTCATATTACATAGAGTCAGCATTGTTCACCATTTTGGTTGCTCTCCTCGGGATATTTTCCAGCCTATCAACATTCTTTTTAAAAATGTGGTACCTCCCAAAAATAATGTGGCTCTCAAAAGATGACAAATGTTGGAGGGGATGTGGAAAAATAGGGATGCTAATACATTGTTGGTAAAACTGTGAACTTATGCAACCTTTTGAGATAGCAATATGGAATTATTCCCAAATTGTTATAAAACTGTATATACCTGTGTTTATTTGCTAAGGTGATCAAGGAAAAAGGAAAAGAATCTATATGTTCTAAAATATTTATAACAGCTCTCTGTGGTGGCAAGGAACTACAATTTGAAGGTATGTCCATCAACTGGGGAATGGTTGAACAAGTTGTTGCTTATGATTGTGATGGAATACTACTGAGCCAAAAGAAATGATAAGCAGATAATTTTTTAAAAACATAGAAAGACCTGTATGAAATTATGAAGAACAAAACAATCAAAACCAAGAGAACATTATGTAAAGCAACAAAATATTCTTTGAAGAATGATTTGTATATGTCTCCTCCAGAGAAAAAACAAATATAGAAATAAGTGAAACATAGTTTTATATACATATATGTATATATATTTTTTTTTTCAAATGATACCTTCATTAATGGGGGAAGGGGAAAGAAAGAGGGAGTTACCTGATCCTTTTAATATAACAAACAAATTAATTAATTAATTTAAAAACATTTGGACAATGCAAGGGTCACAGTCCACAGAAGAAAGAAAAACAGCAAAGAAAATAGAAAATAATACATGGAAACAGGAGAGATTCAAACAGGCAAGTATAGTGTCAGAAACCCTTGAAGCTGTGAAATAATCTGTACTCTTTACACTTTTAGAGAAAAGAAGGACCAAGTAATGGTATATAAGCCCTAGAAATAGTACCTATTACTCTACCATCAAGGGCTTATTCAACTCTTTTAATAGATCCAACTCTATACTCTACAGGTATAAAAGAAAGATAAGACATAAAATCCTTACTCTCACAGAGCTTATAATAAAATTGCAAAAATAAATCAAATATGTGCATATAACTAGACAGTATGTAATTGGTATTAGATAATATAAACTAATACAGAAAGAGTCAAATTCACAATTAATATTTTTCAATCATTTTTTTCAGACATATCCAACTCTTTGTGACTCCATTAGGGGTCTTCTCAGCAAAGATATTGGAATGATTCGCCATTTCTTTCTTTAGCTCATTTCATAAACAAGGAAAGTAAGGCAAACATGGTCAAGTGACTTGCCCAGGATTATATAGCTACTAAGTATTGTTATGATGATAATAACAGATAGTTTGGAGAAGCAGATAAAAGTGTCACAGCCAAATAGAGCTTTAAGTCAAGAGCCAGAGACTGACAGGCTACAGTGAGGAAAGGAGGGGGTAAAACACTCCTGGCTCTCAAATCCCTCCCCCTCTAACTGCTTCTGCTTCAGTTGGTAATGAAGACAGGAATAGGATTCTTCTGGCAAGTTTCTGATATGGCTGAAACCCCAATAATGTTCCTTTTCATTAATTTATATTCCTCTCAGATCAGTTAGAGGAGATATAACAGCTAGCTATCTAACTGTTGAGGACAGAGGAGATCTTAAACTGGCAGCCAACAGGATTCAAACTAAATATACAGACTGAATAGTAAGTATCTTCCCAAATAATTATCAGGCACAGATTTGAAAGTAAAAGGTTATATTAGGAATTAACAAGGAAAATTAGAGAAGTCAATGAAGGTTTTAGGATAAAGGAAAGGTGACCCTGAACTGTTAAATTGATGCCCCCTTCCCCCTCCTCACTGGAGGGGATGAAGCATTTAACTAAAACTGGCTCTCTTGCTATTGATAAATATCTTACTCTCTAATAACTAAGTAATTATATAATTATATTAATGAAGAATAGTAATAACAAATAGGCTAACCCTATGAGTAGAAATCACTAGCTTATGCTACAATGGCCACCTCAGGTGAAACCCCAAGTCAGGAGAATCAAACAGAGTCTCTGCTCACATCCACTCCCACCAATTAACTGTCTCCAACCCTTCTCAACTGCCCCTCACCCAAAGTTCTCCAGGGGGGTCCCCTGGAATTCTGGGTGAGGCTCTCCCTGTACCTTTTCAGGGATTCCATGCTTTGCATCTGCGCACAACAGTATCTGAAGTTGGATTTGAACTGGGTCTACCTGATTCCAGGCCTGGCACTCTTTCTACTATGCCACCTAGCCGTGGCATATTCTTAACATATTTATTAAGTATATATCTTATGGTACTGTGCTAAACTCTGGAGATATATAAACAATGAACAAAATAATCTCTGCCCTCCTGTAATTTATATTCTACTGGAATGCCACAGTAACACAGAATACTACAATTAATTAGCTGGAGCCCTTGGTTGGCCAGATGCTTACTCAAAGTGCCTGCTGTTAGAGACACAAAGGGCAACCAATTTAAGTGCCTAAAGGGCAATAGTACTCTGAGGGAAAAGGGTGCTCAGAGATCATAAGTTGAGTAAGAAGACTGGAGGCATTAGCTTGAGAATGTTTTCCAGAAGAATTATCTCAGAAGCTACCCAAGGAACAGAGGAATGTGGGCAGGCATGCAGAATGAAGGAGACTATCCATATATTCTTGATAAATTAGGCAAAGATGTGAATAGCAAGAGAGGGAATACCAAGTATGCACACAAGATAATGAGTTTAGAAACAATATAGCAGGAAAAGAAAGAAATACATAAGGCAACCTAAATTGTTACTTACACTATAAGGCCACAGTCAAAAGTCTATTACTGATCCCTAGGGGAAGGCAATGTAGTAGCAAATGCTAAGTTGAAGTACTAGTTGTAGGAAATGCTACGTCCAGAAAAGTTTCAGAGAGAGGTTGAAGTTGAAGGCTGGCAAGTTGTAAATGAGAGGGTTTCAGTTTTCCTGAAATAAGATCACTAGAAATTTGATGGAGGAAAGAGAGAAATGTGCCTAATTTAAAGAGGCAGATGAATGGGGCAGATCAGTTTATGTGGAGGTGAAAGAGGAGGAGGAATAGGAAATCACCCAAATGTTTCAAAAATGGAGGACTAGGAAGACATTGGCTATATTAGAAAACTCTCTCATAGTGGTAGATGAACAGTAGCAGAGATGGGAAACAGGAAAGCTTGGCCCTACCTTTATTCTAGTGCTTTGTTTCTATTCTTTCCCTGCCTACCAAGTATTTCAATTGTTCTTTTCAACAGAATTACTTGGAAATCCAGCCTTTTTTCAAAAGTAGGCAGTCACCTGTACATCCAAACGTGAGATTCCACAAAGCCAGCTGAGATTCCAAGTTTCAAAAACCTTGAAATCATGTGTGGTAGACCTTATCACATTAGGGAAAGGACACAAAAATCACTCATTCCTCTCTCATCTTTCTTTTACCCGGGCTGGGCTTGGTAGCAATTATCTCAACTGGTAGCCAGTTGGTCAGAACAAAGAAGTTGATGGCCTAGGTCACATAACTGCAGTCTTTGGTTTTGCTTTCTCCTTGCTTTCTTTTGGTTTTCACAATCTCAGTGAAAATGTCCATGGAGAACGCTGCTGCTTTATCTTCAATACCACTGAAGGATCCTACCAGGTTTTTTTTTCTTTAAATGTTAAATGTGTCATCGTAATGGTACCTTGAAGAGACAGTGCCCTCTCCACTCTTATTAGCATTATTTTTCCCCCAAAGGAAACGAATGCTCATGATATTTCCTTTCTCTAGCATCCATGCAAAAATCCAGTTTGTCTTCCAAAGTTTTCCATTACTACAACAGGAGGCCTCTTATGACTGTGAGTTGGCCCTACTCTCCGTATGGAAGGAGCCAGGAAGAACCTGATGGGGGCAGTTACCTGGAACTAAAGAGGATTCATGGAAATAACCACGCCAGGGGCTTGGACAGCTGACTTGGCTGCCGTCTAAAGGGATGGCTTCACGGCCTGTTTACACACATTGTTGAATCCGGAGCATTGATTCTATGTTTGATGTGAAAAGAAATTAAAGCTCTGGTCTCATTAGATAACCGG
Source organism: Gracilinanus agilis (assembly GCF_016433145.1). NCBI lineage: Eukaryota > Metazoa > Chordata > Mammalia > Didelphimorphia > Didelphidae > Gracilinanus > Gracilinanus agilis. The sequence continues at coordinate 585,961,225 of NC_058130.1, forward strand.
TTATGGTTAAAGATCACAGGGAGACTCTCTCTCCTTTTGTATGACACTGAATGGTCACAGCAGGCAGCTCCTCTTGCACAATTGATTTCAAACAGAGTTTTGTCTGAAAGATGCTTCTAGATTATGGCAAGAAAGCATTCCATAATCCTTCTGCCAATGCAGTTATGTTTAACAGACATTCAACTCTTATCACTGATTGATAACACTTAACTCAAAACATATTTAAGCTTTAGGAATGTCAATATTTTGCCGCCAAGTGAAGGTGACCCTTGCTCTTTTTGTTTGCTAAGTGTGTGCGGTGGTTTGCTGGTAAATTTGTAAGGGTGGTTCTGTGGGCAGGCTGTTATGGATTTGCTATCTTAGCCTGAAGTGTTTGCTGCTGATTATGTGATTAAATCAATAATAATTTCTGTTTGGATCCTGCACTTCTTGATTCATCTTCTTTTCCAAGCTGTGGAGCAGAACAATGAGCACCAGCTCTTGAGGCTGGAGTGCTTTGTTGTGAAAGAAATGCCAAAGGTATGGCAGGTGGCTTCCCCATCTCTTTAGAAAGCAAAATATTATAACAGCTCTACAGGTAAATAAACAAGTGGGGCCTTTGTCACTGAGGAGGTGAACATGACAGGTGCAGAATAGGGGGCTCATTTTAATCAATGTTGCTGTTTATTCTGGCTTTACCTGAAGTAGCGGCAGCTCCTGCCAAACCGCCTTCATTCCATATTAAACAGATATTCTTTTATTCTGATAAAGGGGGGAATTTACATTTAAACAGGCCTTGGGCTCACATTCACAGCATATGGTCATTCCAGCCACCCCGGCAGTTTTACATTACAACACAGGAGGTCTGTGGCTGTACTTCACAGGACAAAGAGGATTTCCCCTCTCAATCTCTTTCTCTCTGATCACACATACACACACATGTCTACAAATGACAGTGGGAGGGGCCCCAGGGGGACTATACTCAGAGTTTCCCCACACACACACCAAGATTTGAATATGAGCGCTAGGTCCCCAGTGGGGACAAAAAATGCATTTCCCTTTTGGAACTTACTTGTCTCTGCGCTGCTCGTGCTAACGCTGCAACTGTTTTGCAAAGGGCAAAGGAGCCATTTATAATAATTCACATATTAATCTGAACCACATTGGAGGAAGCCTCCACTCTCAGGGGGAAGGGCTCCCTTAATCCCTCTCTCCAAACTCCTTAGTGGCTAAAGGGGCTTTACCTTGCTAGCAACTTTTGTGCCCGCTCAGAGCTCTCAGCAGGAAAATCTGGGACAATTCAATCTCCCAGCGGAAATCACTGGGACACCAACAGATCTTTTAAAAATCAGAACATCTGGTCAGTCACCTTCTCCCATATGGGTAAACAGAACTTTGTTAATAAGACTGTGTTTCAAAACTGATTGAAACCGAAGGTAGTTTTAACGGTTATAGGATAGCACTTGGCTAATGTTTTAACACTGGGAATGTAGCAGACTGTGATGGACAACAACTGTGCTAATCAGTTCTTTTAAACAACAAATTGCTTGTAGCGATGTTAAATATTACTTTAAAAAAAAAAAAAAAAAGAGGAAAGCCGCCCCAGGGATTGTGTTCATCAGTTTGTTTGCAAAAGGGAAGTTTCCTAAGGTGACTGTTCTTGCGTTAGGGGCCAAGTCAGTGTTTATTAAGTGTCTGCAATGGTAATTGTAATTACTATTTATCTATTGGGAATTGAGCTTTTAAAAAATATTATTTTGCTGAAATAGAGAGAAAAGAAGGGGGGGAGGGGAAGGGAGTGCTTTCTGGGTTTCCAGAACCAAAGTCAGCTACTCCGCGTCTAATATACAGTAGTCACTTCCCACATTGTTTCTGAGGTAAAGATAGGAATTATGCCTTAGTCTTCTGCCTCTGCTAAGCGGGGAGGCTGCTCGTTAGGTGTGACTGCTCTGCCAGGTTATAATCACGGCTGTGCTAAAGGACTCCCCTCCAAAAGCAGCCGAATTCCTTTCTGGCCCACCTCAAAGGGTTGGATTGTTTCCCCCTCCAATTTTTGGCAGAGTTCCATGAAAATAAAAGGCAGTTTATAGCTGGCTGACAAACACCATTTAACGGTGATCAAGCTGTTGCTCTGTAACACCCCCATAACACTAACACACTTGTACCACACACAGGTTCTTGGGCCATTAGTTTCACCTTGAGAAGGGTGGTGGAGGTGGGGAGGGGTGTGGATGGAGAGAGAAGTCTATAATACAGGAAAATCATACTCATAGCTAACAAATGTTGAATACTGCACACTAGATCTACTAGAGAGGTAGAGATTGAGCTGAACCTGTGACTGAGGAGAACTCTCCAAGATGGAAACTCTCCATTGGTGTAGAATAGTAATTCAGTTATAACAAAGTCTAAGGGAGTTGCCTGGGGGCTCTGAGGTGATAAATGATTTATAGAGTCAGTGTATGTCAGAAATGGCGTTAATCCTTGTTATTCTGATCTCAGTGCTAGTGCTCTATCCATTTTACCTAGATGCTTCTCAAGCCAAATTTAGAATGATTCAGTTGATTTCCCTCAAAGTTTAGAATCTGTTTTCCTCTTTCCCCATATTCTCTCAGCATATTAGCTTCCAACCTCATCACTTTTCTATACTAGTCACAGACTGTGAGTTGGAAGGGACCTCAGAGGTCATTTAGTCCAATCCTAACCTAATGGATTATTTAGAATAATGCTCAATCAGCAGCTGGCATAGTGGCTTTGGAGTCAGAAAGACGGTCCCAACTCTAACATATTTTGGCTATGGGACACTGGTCACCCTTCTGACTTTAAATTACAGAGTAAATACTGACCTTTATTGATAGGAGGACTTTCCTCACTGAAAGTTCCTATACTGACTAAATTATAGAAACATCCTTTCTCCACCTACCCTGACTTCCTGAAAAAAAAAACAAAACACCTTAATCTATGTCTCCTATAAAAGATCTACTATCTGAGGAAGAATGTGCCTTCTCTCCCTAACTAGATTATAAACTCCATGAGGGCAGGGACCCTTATCCCTTCACTCTCATGTACCATAACCCAAGCACAAAATAAGTTTCCAATAGGATTAACCAAAGGATTTAGATTTAAAACTAGAGGGTACCTAGAAGAAAGTTAAGCCCCTGAATTTCACAGTCAAGGAAACTGAATTCATGATTCTTCATATAATGAACCCTTAGAGATAATATAGTGATACAGTTGACTAAAATGATGGAATGTGTCACATTTTGCTATTTATTTAAAAAAGAATTTCATTCATTGACTTCCTATTAGTGATATAAAATAAATATATCAGAACTTGATTCTGGAGTACATCTATCTGTGAGAGAGCTTGCTAATTAAAAAAAAAAATTAACTCCTATATATTCTGATTCCCAGCCATCTCAAGTATAAAAAAATAAAATGATTCATTCCTTATGGCCCAAACGTCAGAAATAAAAGTATTCATTGTATTCGTGTGTGTGTGTGTGTGTGTGTGTGTGTGTGTGTGTGTGTGTGTGTGTATTTAAACAAGGTGATAGACTCTGGTTGGACTAACTGATAAGTTCAACCATGCATATAAGTTCATGTAAGATCTCTGTACTATCTCCCAAGTCCCAAAAGACTTGACTGGTTCTAAAAGAAATTAATAACTGTGAGCATAACCCACAAAATGGATACTCTACTTCAGATGATTGATATTCCCTATTAATTAAAAAAATCAGAACACTGAGCTAATTGAAAATTCTGAGCTGATTATTTTTTTCAGACTGGTATAAATTTTCTTTTCCTTTTCTTTTTTTTGTAGACAATACATTAAATTTATGCAGGGGAGAAAGTTTGCCTGCAAGACACCTCATCTGTCCCTACTTTGTGGTTATTTGTTGCTTCCTGAAAGAAATTTCTTCAGCCAGGTAAATCTTCTTAGGACTCTTCATAACCAGAGTCTCCTTAAGAGAGGACCAGGAAGTTGTTTACTATTATAAAACTACAAATTCATTTAGTTTAAAGGCTCTTTGTTTAACCTTATTTTTTATTTGAAGTATTTTTTTTTATTTTAAATATCTTCCCTTGTGACTTTATCCTTGTAGCTAATGGACCGTCAATAGATTAAGCCTGAACAGAATGCTAATATAGTAAAATCTCAGCAATTTGGAGAAATGGAGCTAGTCTGAATTAGAGGGTATTTTAGAACAAATAATAATAATCACTTGCATTTTATAGTCACTTTTACTATTTACAAACTGGCTGTCACACATATTATCTCACTTCATCAGAAATGTTTTATTAATTTATTGCTAGGACAAACAATGCATTCCCATGTAATCAGCATGTTAATTATTTGTATGCAAATAGATGCTATTCCACTGCTCCAGAACAGTTTGTTCTAAGAATGTTTACTATTACTCCCATCTAACTTTCATTTGTTACCAAATATTTTGTTCATACAAAATGTCATGATAGATTTCTGCTAATCCTGGTTGAATTTTTATAAATCTCAAAATTGTGGTAGCCAGAATATCTCCTGGGTGAATCTCTAGAGATCTTCCTATTGGTTCTTCACAAGAAGAAAAAAGAATTGTAGTTTCTTTATACATATCCAAAAATGACAATGAGCTTCCCTTGAGCTTCAGCAAGAACTTTGTTGCCCATCTTTCTAATGCACTCATCATCTATTATTTTGAATCCAGTTATCTTTTTCTGCATTTCATCCCTCGAAATTATAAACTTTATGAGGAATAGAAACAGATCTGTATTTATTTTAAATGTAGTCCAGAACTTATGATAGTGTGCCATACAAAAAATGCTTTGTTAAACTTAATTTTTAAATTTCCACCCCAAATTTCATGTCTGCTTCAGTCAGAAGATCTCTAGCAATTCTGTTTTTTCATAATACAAGTAAACATGTGGACTCGTGTAAAACAAAACCACTAATTTTTGTGCATAAAAGACATTGGTCTCCTAGGATTTGGGTTAGTTCAGACATAGATGGAAAAGATTCCCATTCCCCAACATAGCAATATACCCAGTTCAGTCCCGCTACCATTAATCCTTACACGGAAGTTTTCTACAAAAGTAGAATGGCTTTTTCCATTCGAATATGGTACAGAGAATGGGCATGTCATTTTTTTCCTTATGAGAGACCCTCCTCACTTACAAATATGAAAACAGTTCTAGAAGCACAACTCAAATTTTTTTTCTTTCTGACCATTTTTAAAGTAATTGTAAAGTCCACATTTATGTCTTCTGATTTTGTTGCTTAGCTCTTCTTAACATTATGCTCATTTTGCTTTGTGCTTCCTCAGCAAACTATTCTGTTTCTGTCACTCTGAGGAAGTTCAAGGTATGATGAGCCAGACATCCATAGTAATTAAGAAAACTGGCACAATTTTTTTTCCCATAGAATAGGTTGGACTATGTCCAAAGCAGAACAGACCTCAAAGTCAGGATATAGTCAACTGTCTGCCCTTACTGCTGACAGTCCAAGAATGGATTTACTATATAGATGATAAGAAATACCCTTGCTAAAACAGAAATCTCTTTAAAGGCATTAGTGTCACCTTCTCAAATGTTTGCAATGACTCCGGACTCTTTCCAAATACTGTACAACATTTGCAAACTCCTTTTCCTGCCAAGCATCCCAGTGAAATTCAATGCCCAAGGGCTTATGGACAAGATGCCCATGGTATCTGACTCTTCTGAATGCATCAGTACTAGACACACACACATACACACATGCACACACAGAGGCAACTCAGAGACACTCTTGCTCTTTTATTTATAGTAACTTGAACTCAGACTGGGCCAGGTATGTCAAATTACCTCCTTCATGAATCTTGAGGAAATGACTGCATTCTGCATCCTTCTTCTATGTCCTCTAATAACAAAATGAAAACATAAAAAAAGAGAGGACCAGGGGAGTGAGTATACTTCACCCAATGGGGGAGGCACACATTTAATGCATGTAAGTGATACTGACTTATGCCCCAGACAAAGTTTACTGTAAAATGGAAAGGTTATGTTTTCATTGAAATTTTACTTCCATTATTTCCCATAACTGGATATCTTTATGTGATCTCAATGATGACCTGAGTCAACTGACTGAGTCACCAATCTCAGCCCCACTGAATAAGTGCACAGTTGTACTTTGTTTACATAACTACCTTTTTATAGAGATTTCTTCCAGTTACTGCTATTGTTCTGAAAGAGGTTCTATAAAATAAAGCTTATGTGTAGACACATTTAGATACAGACACACAAAGAGCAGGTAGATGCCAACATATATCCATATGTCTGTTTTCTGCCTATTAGAATTCTATCAAAAGTGCCATGGTCTATGTTTTTCTAAAAGCAAGAAGTGACATACTACCAGCCTGACTTGCTAAAGTATTAATGATTTGGTCATCTGAGGTTGCCAGGTTTAATGTTCTGATAGAGGAGAATAAACACAAGAACCAAACAAGTGTATACTGAGAAAAGGAGAACAGAGAGTGTGAACGGTTGTCATTTTACATAGCACTACTCTCTCTCTCCTTTTGTCTCACAGGGAGGCAGAAAAACTTTAACGATAAGTTTGAACAGAGGGAAAAGTATAAGATTTATTTATTTGCTATTTTCCAAAAGGAAAAGCTGCAGAATTGAGGGACCTAGGGATCCATCCACCAGCTAAAATCATTAGACTCGTCAATAAGCATCTGCTATTTGGCACTCTGCTCCTCCCACACAGCAGTGACTCTCTGGTCAGCTGACTTTGACACAGACTTTGGAGGCTATTGATTGGTGGAAGGAGATCAAGCCATATTGTCCTGTATCATTCCACTTCATCTCATGTGACAGTTATGGGGAGGGAGGATGTTAAAAATCTCCAGTGACAGCCACTGCCTAAGGGTCAGATGGCAAAATGACCTGTTCTTATCACTATCTCTGTCAACAGCAGCATCTCACTGCCAAACCTGGATTTGTAAAGATCTGCCCTCCTCAAGATATGGTCTAGGAAGTGATCATGGAATTCTTTAAGGGGATAGCTAGGTTGAAAAAGAGAGCTCTAAGAAAAGAAAAGTGGAAATGGAGGGATGGGGAAGATGAGAAAATGATTTACCCTAGACCTGCATCCCAAGTAGTAGAAATACATAAAGGATCTTGGTGTCCTGACTGGTCCTTGAATAGCAATTATGAAACTAGGTGCCTTCACAAAGAAAAAAAATGACTATCATGTCCAATGCCTTCAAAGGAAACATGTCTAATAACCATATCTAACTTTTAAAACCCATCTCAGAAGCCATGTCACTCTGGCTTGAGAGAGTCCTATAAACTCACAAAAGACTTTTTTGTTCTCTTGTACTTTTATACTATCCACTGTAGAGTATTTTTTACAAGTATCTCATTTCCATCTGCAACTGACCTATAGTAGACATCTGTTGAGTTGAGTCAAATCTACCAGAAAGAGAGGATCTCATGAAGGGAAGCAAGAAGATTACATAGAGAATGGGCTGAGCATACCCAAGTGCACTAGCAAATCCAGTCCATGATCTATGCACGCCTATGAATGAGATTATGAAAGCTAGTATCTTGTACTCCCATTACTATGAATTAAGATGTATTTACCAGACTAAAACTATTTAGCCTGATGAAAATAAATACTGTAGGCATGAGGAGATGTTAATTCTGTTGTAGATAGAGGTTAAAAAAGAATGTTAGGTGTATTCATGCACTGATGTTCTCATATTTTATATAGCCCCAATCAGATAGAGTGAACAAATGGGTTCATTTCTGATCTCCCACTTAGCTGTCATCTAGACCAAAGGTTTACTTCCTCAAAAGCAAGAGCACCTACTCTCAGAACAGGAAATGAAGACTAACCTGAATTTGTACTTCCAATTAGCATGGAAGTAAAATGTTTTTCAGTGATGCTAACAACTAAATTCTGGATCTTGTGATTAAAGACAGCTGTGATATACTTAGGGGGAAGGGGAGAAACAATGAATAAACAGTAGTCTTCCAGGGTTTAAATCCCAGTTATGGCAGTTCCTAGCTGTGTGACCTTATTTTTCCTAAACCTTAGGCTATTTTTTTAATCTAAAAAAATGGGAATGATTATTTCTGGGCTACTTACTTCATAGTGTTATAAGGATGTAATTATATATATATATATATATATAAAGTTCTTCACAAACTATAAAGAGTCATAAGCTGGTCAGTTATTATTATTGTTGTTATTATTACTAGTAGCAATGAGCCACATCTCATTAAGCCTTCCTATTTAATTTCCTCCCATCCTACAAACCACAAGATTCTTCTTTCTGGTAATGTTTATAATGCCAATGAAGCAAAATGCCATAAACCTTCCAAGTGTGAGTCAGCTTCTGTATACTATTCTCATCACCAAATTCCTTAGAGGAAAGTAAATAATCTGGTTAGTCAATGAAGAAATGGCAAAATAGCCTATAGAACTATTAAAACTTACAGTAACCTTATGTTCACAGATCATCATGACCCATAAAATATTATGACTTATGAGATTCTTAGTTCTTTCTGAAGAAAACACATAACTTCTCAATATTTTAAATCATCTTCATCCTCGATCCACATTGGTATCTAACAGAATACTGATACACACAAGTAACATACGACTAGTTCTTTCTCTTTTCCATTTACATTGCATGTGTATAAAAATGTACACATGTATGTGTACATTATATGTATGCATGTATACATTGTATATATATATATGTATATATATATATATACTTATGCATATGTGAGTATATATATATATAGTGTTTGTGCTTAGTTAGTTGTGTGTTGTCTCCCCCTTTAGAACAGACTTTCCTTGAAGGCAAGGACCAAGCTTTTTTTCCTCTTTTTTTGTATCCTCATTGCTTTACCATCTTGAACCATGCTTAGCAAATGCTAAAAAGTCTGTATCTCTACTTCAGGGAGTTAGTTCTAAGTAGAGAAGTGAAAAGGCCACTAATTTTAGAGTTAGAAAGAACTGAGTTTCAATCCTGCCTCAGATTTTTACAATCTAACCTTGGGCAAGTCCTTTGACTTCCTTCAGCCTCAGTTTCCTCAGCTGTAAAAAGATACTTCACAGCACTGTCGTGAGGGTCAAATGAAATTTTACATATATGTTAATATGTAAAATTTCATTTTATATATTTATATATTTCATTATATATATAAGAATTTTGTTAAACTTAACTTGATATATAAATGTAAGCTCTTATTACTGTCATTACAAATTCAAACATGGTCTAAGGTATATTAAAAAATCCTAGGAGGTTACTGAGAAAACTAATTGAGGAAAGCCAAATCCATTCTAAGCTTGTGCCAGAGTGGCAGATTTCCACTTCAGGAAATAAACCAAACCAACCCCTCAAAATCTCTGAGAATGAATACATCTTCTAGGTGGTCTGAAAGGCAAGGGAGCTTTTAAAAGATCCCAATCAGAGCCCAATCCATAGGCATACCCCAGAGATTGATGCTGAACTGAATTAGCTTTTAAGAAAGAAGGGAGAGTCTGTTCATTGTTCACCTAACCATTCATTGACCAGCTGGCCAAGCTCTGTATATATAGTCTTTGGTATTAGTTTCTAGAATTTGAGAGAAAGCTTTGAGTGGGATGATACCATAGATATTATTATTATCCCAGCATGGGTCTATGTGATAAATTTTTAATCATCTTCCAGCTGGGATAAAATCTCACGATAATTCCGTTCAACCTATAGGACTTTTTTATAGCAATGGCATTGCTGACCTCCATACTAAGTTTCCTGGTGCTCAACTTTCATAGAAGAGTACAAAATTGGAGCTCCTACCTCTTTCTTTCTTAGAATTTTTTGGAGGTTGAACTGAAAAAAAATATGTGAATAAATATTGGATTTTTGAATGGAAATATAAAAAGAACTTGAAAACAAAACAAAAATTGTTACCATTTTGATATTATGAGCCTATAATTTTGTTTCCAGATCTCTAGAAATGTCTTCATAATAAACCACTACAATATAAAAAACGAATAGAAACCATGTCGTTTTAATATTTTAAAATTTTTCATTAAGAATCTCTAAGCAATACAATGTCAACAAGCATCCTCTCAAATGCCACTGCATTTAACAACTTTGTATTTAGTTGTAATTATTCTCTTTAAATTCATTTTTTATGAATTTGTGTTCCCTTGTTGTTTCTGCCCTTAAACAGAAGTTAGCACATTTCTTGTCACATAGTAGGTGCTTAATAAAAGTATGTAGTAGATTGACTGATTGATTGACCTTAACAGTAACATGCACGTGGAGAAAATAGACAATACTAACATTATAAAAATAGAAAAATAATAGCATTCTGAGAGAAATAATGCGTCTCTAATTATGCCCACTGTGTGTCTGTACAACGTCCATCACCAAAGCACTTGGGTGCTTCAACAACTGTGCTGTTCTCTCACAGAAATATGAAGGATACAGAGGAATATCCTCTTAGGTCCTAAACTCATCCATTCACACATCAACGTTAAATTCCCAAAACAAAGACATTGTTCCTGACTTTTCCAAGGGTAGAAGGAATAGAGAAAAGCTATTGTTTGGAGTTCACCATGGTTTCTGGTGAGCTAACTACAAGATCTCTAGATGAAATCCACATTAATAAATAAAAATAATTATTTATTGCTCCTGTCACGTCTCTCCTGCAATCATGCATTCACTGAGACTTGTCTCTCTCTCCCATATCAACTTTGTGTAATTTAAGCAAGCCCAACCACAAAATATAACATTTAGTGGTTTTTATCCCTCCAGGTGAAGATGATAAAAGAATATTCCATGATTTTATGTAATTTGGTTAAGTCTCCAGCAAACTCTATTCAAAATCAGTACAGCCAGCTCTGCAAGAGGTAACTGCAGCCCAAAATTAGAGTGATCACTTTTTTTTTTCTTCAAAGTTAATTGAAACTGATGTGTTTTGAGATCATAGTGGGGGTTTTTCAAGAAAAGTACTATGTGTTATTCAGTCCCCGGGCATAAAACAGGTCAGAGTCAGCGAGGGGCACACACAACAGGATTAATGCCCTGTGGTGCTAGTGGGCTAATGCACCGCAGCCGCTCACCAGTGGCTAAATATTTAAATTATATGTATGTCAATGTACAGAACAACCTGAAAGAAACCTGCTCTTTTCCTTCCCGTCAGCCAACTGTGAATTCTGAATACAATTCCAGTTCAGTCCAGCCACCCTCTCTGTATATCACAGAGCTAACTGACCTGTTGTGGTAAAGCTTCCATTTTTTTGCCCTCCGAAAGACTCATTTTCCCTGGCATAGTAGGGGTATTTTCAATTAAGAAGAATTCAATTTGGGATCACAGTTTTGCAAAAGGGTTCCATGCTAACGAGTAAACATTGAAGGACTTGGTAACAATAATTCATAAGCAGCAGGAAGAAAGTACATGCTTTTCTTGTTGGACTGGTTGGAGCCGGTTCCATTTTATAGAATTTCATGCCAGCTACACTCCATAAATTTTTCACAATGATCATAAAATACCTTTTTATTTTATTCTTCTTCCCCCCCATCCCTTTTGTTGCTTACAGAGTTTATTCATTACACGTGAAGCATATCTGTGCTGTGAAATCCGTTACTAAATACCTCAAGACCTGTCCTGCCACTGTAATTTAAATTGAATGTAACAATACTCCAGCCTGTTAATGGGAGGATATTTGACTCTGTTAATCACCACAATAGCCAGGTCACATTTCCATCATTGCATAAGTAAACAGATTAACCGGCATGCAGTGCAGTCTGACCAAGTGAGGACCAGGGCCATTGGCAGCAGCCAGGGGGAGCTTGAGAGGCTGGCCCTCAGCAACAGATTTCAGCCATGTGAGGGGGTTATTTTTTTTTTTGTCAGGGGGTGAGGGGTATATTTTGTTTTCAAACAACCCAAAATACCTTGAGAGCTGGCTTGAGCAAAGGAAGCCTGATTCCAGAAAGGCTCAGGGAGTGCCAGCATTTGGAGGGCTCCTGCACTGACGTGACTGGCAACAGAAGGAGGTTCAGTGTAGTGGATAACGTGCTGAGGATTAGTTGCTTGCCACAAAAATAACCCATGGCACAAGAAGATTTAGCTGGATTGGACTGACAAGCTGCCAGTGAGAAAGCAAGGCTGAAAATGTCCTGTTCTGTGATTTCCCCAATATGCCACCTTCTTTTGCCCCTCCCCACCCCTGCAGGCCACACTGACCCGGAAGAAGTCTCTTCCTCTATGTTTAAAAAATTTTTAATGGGTAGTTTGCCTTTCTAGTTTTATAGATGAGGGAGAGGTCAAGGCAAATCAGGAGAGCCTCCAGCAAGAGAGTGGAGGATTTGGAGAAGGGAAAAACAAGCAACTCCCTCATAGGCAGCATCAATAAAATTGAAAAAGACTTGTGACTTAGAGATTTCAGGTTAGTTTTTTGTCCCACCCTTTCTCAAAATTCTAAACACACACACACACACACACACACACACACATACACACACACACACACACAATGACATTATCAAAGTTAAAAATACTTTTGATTATGGGAGAGATTCATAATGCATTGAGCCAAATTTCATAAATCTAGATTTTTTACTCCATGATAAAGAAACATCATACCCAGCCAAATCTAGGCTTTTACAGTCATCTTGTACCTTGTCCCTTTACTTGCAGATAAATGTCCTGGATTCAAAGAAAGTAGGCTGTCTCCAGAATCCTTCATTTCCACTACATCTCCTAGAGGGTCTCAGTGGACAGAAGACACTTTCCATCACTGGGCATTTCAAAGAAAAATTATAATTTCCAGATAGCACCAATGCTTCCCATTCTTCCTGTTAACAAATGATCCACTCTTTAGTTTAATGAACAGATTGAAAAACGATGACTTTGGTTCTATGGGGCTTTTCGTGAGGCTCACCATCTTAGCATTTGCATTGCTGTAATATTCTCATTTCACTTCTACCTTCTGTCTCTCACTTAAATAACAGTGAGAGTATATCTCTCAAGTAGAATGTAAGCTCCTTGAGGGCAGTGATATTTCATTTTTGTTTTTGTGTGTTGGCACCAAGCATAGTGTCTTGTATATAGTGGAATTATTAAGTTAAAGTTTCCTAGGGTATACAAAAAAACAAAATTATCCCTGCATTTAAACTTCAAGTCTTTGATAGAGAGATCTCATATTCTCCCACTTGTGGATAGGATACATTTTCTTTGCAGCTTTGTCTCTTGCCCTATAATCGCTCTACTTTCTGTTAAAAATTAAAACTGTCACCATACTACTACCATAATAAATCCCTATAAATATTTGGTCATAGTAATCATGATCATTCTCTAGATTGCCAGTGACTAGACTTAAATAATCATCTTTACAGATGATTTTCAAGAGTCTTAAAATTTGTTCTTCCATTAACCTCAAATAGGTTGTTAGGTACTTTATCTAAAGGAAATATCTCATTATGAAGAACATGGAATGGTGTAAAAACAGTTATTATTATGAACTGAAAAATAAAATTGGTTTCAAGGAAGAAAACCAATACTCATAAAGTCTCCATGAAATATTTTGTGTACTTTTAAAATTTTCTCCCCTTTTCTGTGGCAAAAACTAAAAACCATCACCTGGTGAACAAATTTCTGGTAATGAGACTTTGCAGATTTAGCTATAGCTATTTAGCCCTTGGATAACCCAACTGTTCAAGTCTCTTTCCAGTTTGGTTGAACCTCCAGAGCTTAAATTCTGTTGGCATTACCTAGGAGAGCTCAGGATCACCATACCCAAATAAATTAGGGGATTAAGACTTATCTTGAATGAATAAAATGAATGATAATAGTTGTAATATTTTAACAAAATAAAGCAAATAACTTCATCGTATATTTCTAGCTATCCCATGTCAAAACATACTAAACTTAAAGTTGTGTGGCCTTGGACAAAACATTTAATTTCTCCATTAACCTGAATTTTTCCTCATAGTAAAATGAAGAGACAAGATTAATGAAACTCTAAGATCCTTTCCAATTTTATGAGTGTTTATTTCATTTGAATAAACATAGATGGTCTACACAGCAATTAAGCATTGAAGTGTCACTCCCATGAGTGTTTCAAAAACAAGATGTTTCATAGGAGAATATATACCTTCACTAAAGTTATTCTGGCTATTCTTCAGTCACTTTGCAAAAGTAACAGCTGAAAATGGTATTTTTCTCTCCATGTAGAGATTAAGTTGAATGAAGTGAAGAAGACTGGAAAGAATGGAGCAGAGGATGGAAATGAGGAACACAGTAACAGAGTGGCCATAGAAGTGAGATAAACTGTCTGCCCCCACAAAATAGAAGGCTTAAAGAGAATAGGGGAAGAATTAAAGAGCTACCAATCTTTCAATATCTGTTCCACAAATAAAGTAGGGAGCTTTAGTCCATCAGACTGCTAATTCAGCAACTTCCAAAAGCACAGAGTATATTGGTTTGAAAAGAAGGAAATGTTTTGTTTTTTAAAATATATATTGGCCCAATGCACAGAAATAAGTCAGTAACATTTATGACACCATGTGCTTATTGACAAACCATAGTAGAATGGTGGCATCCTAGTGCATTTGCCTGGTCACTAGTAGCAACTTTGGTGGGGAGAGGAACTAGGAAATTAGGTTAGGAATTTTTTTTTTCAAGTTTCAGATTTAAATGAGGTAACAGCATTCTGGTGATTTCTAAGCCATCTTTTTTCCATTCTGGTTCCTTTGCTGCCACCACCCCCCAGGCTGCCACCACCACTAGCAGCCAGGTCCCTGCTTTCTTTCCCTAAATCGTTCATGTAGGAGATACCCATTTTCCCCATTTATTGCAGCATCAGTCTATATTGCTTATTGGCCTTATTGATATCCAGGAACTGCTCATTTCCTTTCAATTCCGGCATTTGGCAAATTACTAGAGACACTTTGTAGTTCATGTCCTTTCTAATTTTTATACATAGTATTCTCATTTACCTGTCAAATCTCATTCTAGAATATCAACAGGGATTTTCAGTCTTCGATTTTTCAGGCTTTTAGAATTCGTACATTAAAATTGACTCAAGCAGAGGAATTAAACCCTTGAATACTATTTTGATGAAACTGCTTATGATGAAACAGTATTTAGATGAAAAAGTTCTTTCTATCATCAGTTCAACACTCACAGGCAGTCATACTGGACTATTTCAATTAACTACACATCTTCACTGTGTTATTGGCATAACTTAATCACATATACTGCAGAAATAGAGATCACAGAGAACAAGGAGGAAGTTTGACACAGAGAAGTATAGAGACTCTTATAATAAGACAAGATAGGGGAAATCTTTTGTGATATTGTCTAATACAAAAATGGCCTTAAATTCTTCCAAGATTTCTTTTAACTTTCATATTCTTTTTAGTCAAATAGAGTTCTCTTCTTTTCAAGCCACATGTTACTAATTTAAAAACTAAAAGAATGTTTAATAGTTTAAACAAATTATTATCATCATTCATTACAACCACATGAAATAAAACTAAATGATAATAGATTTATGTTTAGAGTCATCTCACCCCCATCTTAACTTACTCCATTCTTTCCACAAGCTTTAGCTTGGCAAAGACATATAACACAACCTTTCCTAGATAATATGTCTTTCGGAAAATGTTAATACATCTCAAGTGCCTCTCATACTACTTCAACTCAAGCATTAAATGATACACTTTTATCGCGCTTTGCAGGGTTTAACCTGTACCACACAATTGGCCCAAGTACTGAGAGAGAAAATAAGCCATGGAATGAGAACACCCGAAAGCAGATCAGGTGGAAGGAATCAGTCTATGTGGAGAACTTCCGAGTCAATTCACAGTTTCATGTTCCCCTGGTGACACCTGACATTCCAATAGCAAGGTCCGCCTAAATAATTACAGGTGTCAATGAAGGACACAGTCCCAGAGAACCAGTGACTGAAACAGTACCCTCTGATTTTCCTCTTCAGGTTAAGTCTTCCTGTCTGCCTGCAGCAGCCTCCCCTCAAGCAGCTGGCAGCTTTCAGTGTGAGTGATTTCCTCAGGTCTGATGGAATATTTAATTTTGAGAGCCTGTTCTTGTCGTTCTGATCTTTCTTGACTTCCCTTGGCACTTTCAGCAGTCAACTTTCAAGTAACATAGATGGGGAGGCAACTTCAACTTCTTTTCAACTGCTTGGCAGGCCTAATTTGATTGAAGTAACTCTTATCTTTCCTCTGGTACTTGGGTTAGCAAACATAGTTAAGTAATTTATCAGATATTACTGAAGGAATTGGTTATGTGTACCTCAATGGAAAATAAAAGCCAATTTATCATCAAGTAAATTGAAAAATGAGTAATTGCTTTTTAAGTTTTCTACCATAAGAACTGTTCTTATTCTTCACCAAAATAACTAAGGCCCACCAAGGCTGCTCTTTTCCAACATTTGACAGAAGCCAGATGCCCTCAGTAAACTTTGTGATGTGATCAGCCATAAAATATGCAACAAGTGGAGTCTTTTTATCAGCATGTCCCCTAACACTGGGCAATGTTACTGGCCCCTAAGGGAAACACACACTTATCCAAGATAGGCTAAGCTCAGTTATCCTTCCTGTTATTACTATCTTTTTGTTTGTTTTGTAAGACACAGGATTATGGAATGGTAGAGAGCCACCTGGTAGGCATGAAAGATCTTGAGTTTCAGCCTCATTTTTAAAATATGAAGTATAAAATGGTGGTATTTTTGGAGGTGCAAGGAGGTCTCAGAAGTCCATTTTAGTACTATTGCCTGACCATTTCATAGATAGACTTCCTGTGGCTAAAAATGGGAGAGACTATTTGTAAAGCTGAACCCTTTGCCGTTATAGCCTTCCAAATAATAGTGTGCTTCTGTTCAAAGTAAGTAATCCGTTGTAGGCCAATAGCACCCAAAGTCATCTACAGTCACTTTCCACCTGTAGTCATTGCCCTGACATTGCTTTAAGTTGCTTTCCATGTGTCCTTGGCATTCTTTTGTCCACTGTTACCAGATGATTTTACACATTCGTGAAATAATTATCACTTTTATTTTAATTAAAATTTATTTTTTCAATTTACATATATTTTCTCTCTCCCATTCCCACTCTGAAAAAAGAAAGGAAATCAAAATTTCCCTTATCAGTGATGTCCAAAAAAAATATCTCATTATACATATTTAGGTCATTGTTTATCTCTGGAAAAGATTGCATCTTTTAAAATTCTTATTCATTTATTTGCTTGTTTATTATAATAAATACTCAGGTATTACCATCCCTCCCTACACTAGAGAAGGCATAATTTGACAAAAATAGATATGAATATGAAATTATATCTTGCTTTTTTCTATTTATCCATTGTTTCTCTGGAGGTAAGCATACATAAATCATTCTTCAAACAATATTTCTGTTACTGTATATATATTGTGCTCATTTCACTTTTCATAATTTTATGTACATCCTTCTGTTTTTTTAATTAACCTAATAATCATATCTTATGGTGCAATAGTTATTACAACACAGTCATGTGCCATAGCCTGTTTAGCCATTTCCCAATTGATGGACATAACCTCAATTTTCAATTCTTTGCCAGAAGTGGTAACATCTTCATCATTGGTTCTCTGTAACCATTAACAATTACATGTATATATTAGGCATTTCCAGTCATCTCCTGTGGCTGTTTACTTGCAATGATATAATGGCTATTTAATGCCACCTTGCAATGATATGGCTTCTACATGTAGCAGTTTCCACACATAGCAAATGCTAATAAGGAAATCAGAGATTCAAGCATATACTAACTCAGAGTCTAACAAATTTATCATGTCTTTGAAGTTATGTTTCTGGAACTGTTTCTGGAAGAGAGAAGTTAGAAGAGTGAGATCTGTTTGTCCCTTGCAAGGGGAAGAGCACATAGGGTTATATGGCTCCTAGAAACACACTACTCCCTGGCCCTCTTCTTTTATCATGCTGTGAGCCCCTCTTGCAGGAGATGGGAATTGGAAGTTGAGGAATGAACCTTTCTCCTAGACATGCAACTGAATTTACAGAATGTTGGGAAGGGACCTTTACTGAAGGGATTAACTTGAATATTATATCTCCACTAAAATAGTAGACAACTTCCTGGTCCCTTCCACATATCAAATGGAAAGAGATAGAAGACAATGAGAATGGAAGTTGCCTGTCTCTTTAAAGTCTCCTAAGTGGATGAATATTCCTATATTAGTGGCCAATCCTCTTTGGATATATTCTCATCCCCTGTTGCTATCACAGAGGCCAAAGGTCTACTGAATCATTCCAAAGAAACAAGTCCTTCAGGGATAATCACAGGGTTCCCTGAAATTGGCCATATACTCTATGACAAGGGTCGGCAACCTTTTTGGCTGTGAGAGTCATAAACGCCACATTTTTTAAAATGTAATTTCGTGAGAGCCGAACAGTGCTCACAGTGCATGCTCCTGTAACAGTGCGAGCTCCTGTAACAGCGCCTGAAAAAAAATTGACTTTATGGCTCCTGCAGAAAGAGCCATATCTGGCCCTTAAAAGAGCTAGATATGGCTCGAGAGCCATGCGTTGCCGACCCCTGCTCTATGAGATGCACTTCAATCCAAACCCCAATACATTTATCTATACAAATAGTTCTTATATAGACAAAAGATTCCTTTAAACAAAACATAGAGTGTCTTTATAAATCATATTTCCCTAAATAATTTCAAAAACTCCCTTTGACTCACAATTTTATACAGGTCAAGTCCCAGTTTTTAGTGCCCCATGCCTCTCCTTCCTAATAATCCCCACATCTATCTATTGTCCACATAATGAGAGCATGTCTATCTGCTCAGAGAATGTATTCAGTTTTTGCTCTAAGTTCTCAGTTCTCTGAAAACCAAATAAAACAGAAGCAATGAGTAAAGTGAAAGTATAGTTACAGTAAAGGCTAACCTTATAGAGATCGTGTGCCGTGACCCATCCTCCCCCCACCAGACCACTTCTGAAGAAGTGCATAAATGCATAAATATCTGAGAATGAAACAAAGATAAATAAGGCATGATCCTTGCCCTCAAGTAGTGCACAATCTAATAGAAGAGATGGAATATATTCAAATATCTATAATCTATAATAACATATAATGAGTGTATATGCCATGTATAAAGTACTAAGAGACTTGTGAGGCAGGTCAGCTCTTTCTTAACTGGCATACAAGAAGAGCCTATGGAAGAAGTTAAACATTAGCATGGCTTCAGGTAGCATTTCAACCAGTGGAGATACTGTAAGAGCATGTTCCTGGCACAAGAAAAAACATGAATAAAAACCAGGAAAGCGTAAGAAATGTTCAGGGAGTGGCAAAAAGTCTATTGTAGATAGACATATAAAAGGGGGGGCAGTACAAATTAAGGCTTAAAAGATATGTTGAGAAGAGAATTCAGAGGGTCTTGAATGCCAAGCTAAGGAGTCTAGATTTCATTCAGCAGGCAATGGTGAAGTTTTGAAGACTTTTGAACAGCTGAGTGATGTAATTCTAGTTTTAATTGATGAGATTAATTTAGTAGAATTTATACATTAGATCAGAGTGAAGAAAGACTGGAGCTATGGAGAGCACAGAGATTGTTATTATAATGAACCAGATACACTTAGAATAAAGTCATAGGGAATCAAAAGTCGGGGGTGAATTCAAGAGCTAGTGTAGCAGTAGATTCGACAGGGCTTGGTGACAAACTGGATCAAGGATGTGGGAAGAATCCAAGTTGACTTAAAGTTTTCAAATGAAGGTGACAAAGTATACTAATGACATTCATAATATTAAGGATTATTAGGGAAGTCAAAGAAGAAGGGTAGAAGATTTTGGACAAAACATATTGTTTGGAATATAGTTTATTTAAAATGCTGGGAAACATAATACTAGAGATGTCTAGTAGGCATGAGGAAATGGTTTGTAAATTGGGAAAGAAGTCAAAACTGGAGATAAAGATTGAGCAATTATCTACATAGAAGGAAGTTTAAGTTGTGGAAGAAAATAAAATAGGTTAATGAAGAGAGTGAAAAGAGGGAATTGGATTGGTCTTTTATGAATGCCTGCAATCTAGTACATGAGTTTTTCTCTTCCATATAGAACTAGGTTGGGTTTTGGTATCACACTATTATTACTCAATTATTCAAGTTGGTCTAAAACATGACACCTGTTTCAGGCAACACTATATCTTTTACACTGCCAAGAGGAGTCAAGATCTCTTCATATTCTACATGCATTTTGCATTTTATCTCTTGGTAACTTGTATACTAGTTTCTCCAGGTTTGTTTTTTTTTCCATTCCTACCCCTTATCTCCTGGATTCAGCTATGTAACAGAATTCAATATTCAATATTCAACAGATATTTGTGGCAAGGCACAATGGAAATAGTACTGGCCTCGGAACATAAGAATTGGGTTCAAGCCTCAACCCTGACATTTAGCCAGCTTTGTGTGGCTATAGGTAAATACCTAACCTCTCTTTACCTCAGATTTCTCAACTATCAAATTGTAGGCAAATCTCCAATAATACCACAGTAAAAAGCATACTAGCCTTGAAGTTAGAAGCTTCTAATCCTACATATGACTTTCTAGCTATGTTACCATGTGCTAATAAATTTACCACTCAGAATCATAATTTCCTCACCAACAAAATAGAAATAGATTGACAAACAGGAAGGAAAGAAGGAAGGAAGGAAGGAAGGAAGGAAGGAAGGAAGGAAGGAAGGAAGGAAGGAAGGAAGGAAGGAAGGAAGGAAGGAAGGAAGGGACTGAGAGAGAGAGGGACTGAGGGACTGAGGAACTGAGGGCCTGAGGGCCTGAGGGAGGGAAGGCTATTTATTAACAGTTTACTATGTACCATGCACTGGACATAAAAATATGAGCCAGCAAGACAATCCCTGCCTTTGTAGATAACTTATCTACTTTTGAGAAAAGACAGCATATAAAAGGGAACTATGAAGATAGAAAGGGGAATCATGGTAAGATGTTCAGAAAGCAGCATGTAGGCCAGATTCTGGGCCAAATAAGGCAAGTATTTACCTATCAGAGTCTGGAGCCCAGTTAGAGTCCAAGATCTAGTGCAGGAGGGAGAGCAGGAAGAGATAGGGATGATGGCTGAGTGCAGGCAGCATGGTTTAGAGATGGCCAGGATGTAGACAAGATAATATCACTTTCAGTACCTCCTTCAGAGAGCTATTACAAGTAGAATAGGAGTTCAGAGGCCCCCATCACTTTACAATTAAGTAATCTGACATGTAAGGAGTTTAAGTGATTGGCATAAGTTCACAAATGTAGTATCAGAGGTGGATTTGAACCCAAATCCTCTAACAGGGTCATTTCTCTATCCATTGTGAATTTCAAATTATAAAAGATATATTAAGAGACATGAAAGAGTAAAGGAATGGGGGAAATGAGATAGGTTTTTGGACATAGCTAATGGAGAAATGTTTTCTCTTGGATAAACATAGTTATAATTTATTACATATTTATAATAAAGCATGTGTCATATTATTACTGTTACATATTATATTATATGTTAAAAATGGTAACTCAGAACATAAAATAAAAAAGGAGGGAGAGAAGAAGGAAAGGAGAGAAATAGAAAGGGAAAGGAAGGGAGAGAGAGAGGAAACAATAGAGAGGGAGAGACTGAGAGAGGGAGAAAGATAGAAGGAGACTGAGACAAAGAGAAAGACAAGTAAAGAGACATAAAGAATGGGAAACAGACAGAGAAGCAGAGACAGAGACAGAGTCAGAGAAAGACACAGAAAGATTGAGAGAGGGAGACAGAGAGACAAAGAGAAAGAGGGGGAGAGGAAGACAGACAATGAGGGAGCTAGATCCTTCTTCAGAGCTAGGAGAAGTCACTAATCATACAAAATCCTCCAAGGCTTTATGGAAGGGGTGGTCTGATCTGGAATTTGAAGGATGGAAAAATATTTCAAATTCAGAAATAGTGTGAAAATCTGACAGCTAAGTGAATCAGTGGATAGGAGATAGGATGTCCTGGGTTCGAATCAGGCTTCAGACATTTCCTAGCTGTGTGACCCTGGGTAGGTCATTTAAGTCTTTATGACTCTTCTACTTTGAAACCTATACTTAGTATTAATTATAAAAACAAAAAGTAAGAGTTTTTTAATAACATGGCAGACTATATAATTATGATAATTTTATTATATTTAATGTTTGCAAGGTAGTTATACACTCTGAAAGTGATGGATTCAAGTTCTACCCTTAATACATACCATGAACATGAGCAATGCATAGTGCCTGGCATATAGTAAGCACTTAATAAATGTTTGTATACTGACTGATTACCTGCCTGCCTGACTGACTATCTCTCATTGCCTCCAGGGAGCTAAAATTATAAATAGCAGAATAGTTGCTGATCTTATTGAAGAGGCAGTTTTCTCATACAGGAACTCTCTATACCAGTCATCTAATAAGCACCAAGTATCTAAATTGCTAGGTCCTGGGGATACAAAACTGAACTGACCTTCTTCTCAAAAATCTTAGATTCTCACGTCCATTATTTCCCAGCTCCATAAAAGAGCTAACTTGCTGTTACAAAAGTTCTTACTGTTGTAGTCGACTAGAATAATAAAATAATGAGCTTCTCTAAACAATAGGTCAGCTCTGCCATTAACATTCATGGTGATTCCAAATGAGACACTGGACCTCTTCTTTAAGCCTTCTTTCTCTAACTGTATTCTGACATAATGGCCATCTTTTTGACTCATTGAAGAGAGTTACTTAATAAATAAAATGCTTGTAAATATTGAACAGTGGCCATTAATTCTCTTTTTCTGCCCTTTGCCACCCTGACATTTTCAACTTCAGATCGTTTGAAAAAACCACCAGACTAGAAAAGGTAAGTGTAACTCAGGGAGTAGTAGGTTCTAGTTTTGAGTTTCAAAACATTCTGGAAAAACAAACATCCCTCAGCCAGCTTCCCTATAGGGAAAGAACTCATTATCATATATGACCATACTCTACCTTTTGGTTCTCTTCAAAACTATTCCTAGCTGCCATATGCAAGGGCACAAAGTATGTAGTAACAGGAGATTTCAACTCCATTTACTGGGAAAATTTTATTAGTTTTGGTCAAACAAAGGTTATTTTTTCTTTTCTCAGGAAAAATGCCTCTAAGTGGTATCTCTCCTTTAATTCTTTTTAGTGACACCAGAACCTTATATTTACCTATGGTGTGTATTTTCTGTGTCACAGGCACCAAGATAGATGACAACAGTTTTTGGTAGAACTGTAATAGTTCAATTTCACCCAGGGAAAATTTAATTGTTAGGATAGAGAGAAAGGTTAGGGTACAATGGTGGCAGAAAAGGCAGTCAGTCCATCTTGGGGAAGTACAGTCATGCTGGGATCGAAGGTGCCCCATTATCCATAAAATCCTACCTTCACACAGGGTGGTCTGAGAGGGTAACCTGGCAGTAACAAAAGGGACCCTGAAGGTAGTAAGCTAGGGATAATTTTTGCCACACACTGTCAAAGGGCTGAGAGTGAAGCCTAGGAATGATAGTAACTTCAGGGAAGAAATATGCTCTTCCCAAGAGAAAGCACCCATCGTTGTTAATGCCCTGAAGCAAAGCACTGGTCACTCTGTATTGATTAAGGCTCTGACTCTTTTCTGTCCCCATCTGCTCATCCCAGGTTTCTTTTATTAACCCCTGAGATCCTTCTACAAATCTTCCATTTCTACCTACCATTTGTGTTTTGTGATAAATTAGTATTTAACAAATAGGAAAAAGATGAACAATCTTAATGATATAGCAATGCCTATATAAAATGTACAGAAACGCATCCATTGCTTAAGCTATTATTTCTACCTTTGGTTATAAAGGAAAGGAAATTCATCTTAGTAGATAGAGAGCAGGTGTTGGAGTCACGAAGACCTGGGTTCATGCCTTGCCTCTGACACATACTGAGCATGTGGTGCTGGCTAAGTAGCTTAACTTCACAATGGTCTAAGTAACTCCCCAAGACAGGTTGTAGGGGCAACAACTGGCATTAATAGAGGGAGTTTCCTCAACAGAGATTTCACTATAGCAATGAAATCATAGGTCTAGTTCCTAACACTATCCCTGGTTATAAAGTTGCTGACAAAGTAGTCTGTCACTGAAACATAAAACTTTCATTAATAGTGGTACATTTACTTATTTATTGTCCATATAGGATCTTACATGGGCTCTGCTACACAAGGACCCTTTGATTGTTGTCATGCTTCACTGTAACCAGTCTACAATAGTCAAAGAGCTTGGTGCACAGTGATTCATGTAATGGGAAACAGTAAAACCCGCTTATAATCCTACAGCATGGCCCTATACCATGGATTTGTTTATACTAAAGGTCAAACACATTACCTATACATAATGATGTATAGCACACCTCTCCCACTGGAAAACTAGAAACCTATAAAGTAGGTACTATCCTTATACCTTAATGCCAGTGCTATGACAGGAGTCTATTTTATATATACCATAAAGTGATATCTTTCTTATTGGCAAATTGAATTCTACCATTACTAAACTATTTTTGAAAGCATAGACCAAAGGTTTTTTTAATTAATTTTTTTAAATCCTTCCTTTCTATCTTAGTAACATCTCTAAGATAGAAGGGCTAGACAGTGGGGTTGAGTGACTTGCCCAGGATCGCAATGCTAGAAAGTGTCAGAGATCAGATTTGAACCCAGATCCTCCCGACTCTAGGCCTGGTACTGTACCTACTGTTTCCCCTAGCTGCCCCTTAAAATTAATTTCTCCAACAGCATTTCATATAAGCCATGTATAATTGTATAATATATTTATGTCAACTCACTCTTTAACAAGATGGAATCTTAATATTAATTAATTAATATAACATTAATATTAATTAAAAGGCATCATAGATATCCTCTAGTGCAACTTCCTCATTTTGTAGATGAGGAAACTGAGGTACTAAGAAAGGAAGTAAGTTTCCCAAGACCACATAGAGTATAACTAGACCAGGACCAGAATTCAGTTCTCCTGACTCTCAATCTGCCATCCTTTCCTTTATGCTGTTGAGAACTGGATTTTACCTCCACAGTAATGTGTAGAACACATCCAAATTTTGTTTTGAAAACCAATAAGGAACCACAATTAATAGTTATGATCTAACCATTTAAAGAAAGGCTTCTCAAAGGCAGGCTTCCAGTTCCATCATGTAGAGAGGTCAAATGAAAGAGCAACGATACTTTTCTATGGAAAACAAAGACATACCCAAACCTGTATTTTTGGTAGACACCCATACTAATATTTGATCTTATTTTGTCCACAAAGAGATAAAAGTTATATTACAATTCCTTCCTGCCATCCTAGTCCTATTAAACATTTATTACTTCCTATACCTGTGCAATTGAAATACAGAGGTGACCCCGGATTCTTTTGCCCAGCAGCCCCAAATCTCCTCTCATTTTCCCTTTTAAATCACCACTTCCTTAACCCCAGCAATACTGGAAGCTACATGACAGCGTTAAGTTGGTGAAAGGAAAAGAGAGAAAAGATCAAGAAGGGTGCCCATTCCTTTCACAGTCTTCTCATTGTGTTCTTCATTTTTTCAAGAGCTTGTCCTTCACCACCTGTAAGTTGACCTCAACTTCTTGGTGAGAAAAAACTTCCTAGGGAAAAAAAGTTGAGGCAGAGAGAAGGAAGAGAAGACAAACAAAAAAGAAGTATGAGACAAAGGATGTGACTGTAACCTAAATCATATATAGTAAATGGAATAAAACTAAGATAGATCAAGAATAGGGATAATGATGTAGAAGAAATTTATCTATTGGATGAGATGGCATCAAAGGTCCCATCTAGCTTTAGGATTTTGTGATTCCATGAACAAATGAAATCCATTTAAATTATTTTTAAAATTATTCTTCATTTCTTGTTTTCTCATAAATGCAAGTCATCCAACTTGCCTAGTCTTAGAACAAGAAATAATATGCTTTAACTGATAATCTCCAGAACTTTCACCAGAATAGAATAGTATAGATGGAGAGGAAACAGATAATTCAAACAAAAGCTATTGAAAATCCAGGACTATCAAAGAAAGCTCTTAATTTTTTTAAATTAAACTTCATAAAGACATTAATTTTTAAATTGCTCCTTATCCACACACAGACTTGAAGACATTGTACTTTATCCAACTAAATAGTACTCATTTCTCACACCTAATTAAATTAAATAATTATTACCTGTTTACCATGGGCATGCATAGAGTATGGGCCTGGTGTGTTTTGGTATGCTGCTTTGTACTCTATATACCTATGGCACTTAATATGTTCCAGGCTTTATGCTAAGGGATACAAAAACACAAATGAAAATAATCCCTACTCTCAAGTAGGTTACATGCTCCCAAGAAGAAATAAATACATGGATAAGCAAATAGAACATATATATGAAATATATACAAAGTAATTTGGACTGGTGGTCAATCTCAAACAATTGCAATAATCTGGAGGATCCCTCTCATAGTTTCACATGGGGAAATACCACGGTGAAAGAAAACATTTTGTATTGAGAAAAAAAAACACTATATCTAAATAATTTTTTCCAAAAATACATTGTTTACTTCTGCCAATTAAGATATACCATGAGTATTCAGACTAGTACTATAATATCAATTAAGAATTTTGGGAACAGCTAGGTGCTTCAGTGGATTGAGAGACAGGACTGAGAGACAGGAGGTCCTAGGTTCAAATCTTCTCTTCTCAACTCTTCTACCTTAGAACTAATACACAGTATTGATTCTAAGACGGAAGGTAAGAATTTTTTTAAAAATTGCCAAAATTAAATAGTAAAATTAAATCTTGAGATATTTGGAAAATAGCATTTAATTTGGAAAATTTGGAACTGGATTTTTTAAAAGAGTTTGCTTTTGGCATTCACAATTTTCTTTAAAGATCAGACTTTAGCTTCCCTGTTAATCCTCAGCACTGACATAGGCAGCAAATGTTTTCTTCATTTTTATACAAGGTTAAAAAGTAGCAAAGACAAGTTGAATAAATACTTCAAAAGTAATCAGGCTATATCTACTTCATTTACAATAACACTGAAATGTTCACTTTGGGAAGAGATGTAATGCTAAAGGACTTGGCATTCCAGTCATTTAGCCTGTTGTTGAATTCTCCCTTTGTTAGGTTTGGGTCAATTTGCGTGTGAGTGTGTATGTGTTTTCTATTTCTTTGGAAGTATGGGTGATGAATATGCTTCCCTACTATGCTAAAAATTAAAACAAATAAAATTTTGAGATCATCAAGAGAAATTTTTAGGGCCTACAGCACTAATTGCATTTACACTTGAGATTATGTAGAATCATAGGATGATAGAATTAGAGTTGGAAGGGACCTTAGGAAAGTGTCCCAGTGATTACTGAACAAATATTAATCAATTAACTACAGTAGGAGTAATAATGAATAAATAATCTTAGTATTTAAAAAAAGATATAATTTAATAATAAACAAAAAAAGGAAAAGAAAAGGAAAAGGATTCTTTCAGTAAAGTGAGCAAAGCAAAGAGAGCCAAACTCACACCTGTAGCATTTTACCAAAGTAAAGCACAAGCTCCCAAAAAAGAGCCCCACAGCGTGAGTCTCAGCCAAATTTATCTCCCATGCCCCTGTATGTCAAATAAGGACGTAACTTAAAAAGACGCTGGGAATGTAGCTCAGGTGTGGCAAATTTTCCACCTGCATACTACTATGTGCTAGGCACTATACTAGGTAATGGTGATGCAAATAAAAAAATGAAACAATCCCAACTCTAAAGGAGCCTTCGTTCTATTTGTTATTGAGTATCTACCAAAAAGAACAGAGTTATGGATGAAAATGCCAGCAGTTATAGAGTTTAAGAAAAACTTTGTCCCTTGTTTAAGAGATGAGGAAACTAAGTCCCAAAGAGATTAATTTGCCAGAATTTACAAAGGTATTAAGTAGAAGAGCCAGGATTCAAGCACAGGTTCCAAGTCCAATAAAAGAACAATGGATATTAGAAATAAAAATTGTCTTGTTCACTTACTTGATGCAATGTGAAGTCAAAAGTGGAAAAATGAATTCTAGAATTTCCTCCTGCCATACTGCAGAGCTTCTACAGTGGTTTCAAAATTGTCCACAAAGATTTGTTCTTCATTTCAAATTTCTAATTACCTAAGGAGACCTGTGCATACCAGGCATATACAATGCTGATAGAAACTTCAGAAATTCTTTGTCTATAGGTTTTTTTATTTTTTTGTTTTTTGTTGTTGTTGTTGTTGTTAAATAAGATAAGACTATCTGGGGTGATTTGGCAAGGTGGAAAAGGAGACTAGATTTCTCAAAGCGTCTTTAAGAGCAATTATTATCTAATGATAACATATAATTAATGATCATTAATCTTAATGATACAGCTTGGTATACAGTGGATTGAGTTCTGGGCCTAGAGATGAGAGAACTGAGTTAATCATTACTTGACAAAAACTGCTTGGAAAACTTGAAAACAGTATGGCAGAAACCAGACCAATCTCACACTCTGTACCAAGATAATATCATAAGTAAATTAGAGGAACATAGAATAGTTTACCTGTCAGGTCTATGGAGAAAGAAAGAATTTATAAGCAAACAAGAGACAGAAAAAATTATAAAAAGTAAAATTAATAATTTCACTATATAAATTTTAAAGTTTTTGTACAAACAGTGTAACCAAAATTAGAAAGGAAACCACAAACTGGGAAAAATTTTATAACAAATTTCTCTGATAAATATCTTGTTTCTCAAATATATAGAGAACTAAGTCAAATTAATAAAAATATAAGCTATTCCTCAAGTGACAAATAGCCAAAGGATATGAACAATCACCTTTCAGATGAAGTCATAAATTGTGTGTTTGTAATTCAGGGATGTGCTATTTAAAAGTATCTTACAAACTTCCTGTGGACACATAGGGACTTTGAGACTACATTCCCCATGATCCAATGAGTTTCCGGTTTCCGGTTTTGGATGTGGGGACGTCAGACGTCCCCACATATAGGGCAGCTTAAATTCGGAGGTCAGGCTTGAGACAGTCTCTCTTTTTGTCTACGTAGCGATGATGGGCATGGGCAGTAACTTTGAAGAGTTTTTACCAGGCATGTGGTCTAATAATTTATCTCTATCACCATGGCAATTAAAATATTAATTTCTCTTATACTATCAGTCTTTATCATTTTTAATCATAATAAAATAATCATATGAAAAATGTTCCAAATCACTCTTGATGAGAGAAATGCAAATTGCAACAACTCTGAGGTACTACCTCACACCTATCAGGCTGACCAATGTGACAGAAAAGGAAAATGGTAAATGTTGAAGGGGATGTGGTAAAATTGGGATACTAATGCATTTTTGGTGGAGTTGTGAAATAATCCAATCATACTGGAGAGCAATTTGGAACTATGGCAAATTTTGTATGCCCTTTGATCCTGTAATACCACTACTGTGTCTGTCTCCCAAAGAGTTTTTAAAAAGGGGAAAGGACCTAATTACACAAAAACATTTATAGCAGCCCTTTTTGTGATGGCAAAAAATTAGAAACTGAGATAATAGCCATCAACTGAGAAATGGTTAAACAAATTGTGGTGTATAATGGTGATGGAATACTATTGTCCTATAAGAAATGCTGAACAAGATGATTTCAGAAAGAGCTAGAAATACCTATATGAACTGATATGGAGTGAAATAAGCAGAGCTAGAAGAACATTGTACACAGTAAATATAATATTGTGGAATGATCAACTGTGAAAGACTTAGCTACTCTCAGTAATACAATGATCCAGGACAATTCTGAAGGACTTATGATAGAGAATGTTATCCACCTCCAGAGAAAGAACTGTTGAAGTTGGAATGCAGATCAAAGCATATTGTTTCTTACTTTAGTTTATTTGGGTTTTTATTTGGGGGATTTGGCCTTATATGATTATTATCTTACCAAAAAAAATGAACAACATGGAAATATGTTTTGAATGAAAATACATGTATAACCCAGATCAAATTGTTTGCCATCTTCAAGAGAGGCAGAAATTGCAAAGAAATAGATATTAGATCTATGAAAAGAAAAGTTTTCCAACAAAAAGAGTAATTGAGAAACATGGACTGACATGGAAGGTAGTTGAACCTTTTTAAAGGTCTTTCAATAGTGGTTAGTTTACCACTTTCCAGGAATGATATACCAAGAAATAAAAACTTAGTATGATTTACTCTAGGCTTCTGCAGTCCTTCCTAGTCCTGAAGATCCTGTGGTTCTTTTACATAAAACTTTACCTTATGTTATTGCCAAATGGTGTCATACGATTCTCCTTCTTTGTACTGCATACTGTGCTAAGTACTGCTGCTCAAGAAAGCACTCTCCCACTTAGCCCTTTGCCTGTGTGTGTGTGTGTGTGTGTGTGTGTGTGTGTATGAAATAGGCACAAAAGTGAAAAGTAAAGGGAAGGAGAGAAATGATACCTAACGACCCACAAATTGAACAAATCTGTATATGATAAGTTAATTAATTAATTAATATTTGTGAAACAGAAGTCATCTGGAAAACCTGTGTTCAATTTGAATCCACCCAATCCAGTTGAAGGGATTAAAGAGCATAGAACTTTATCAGAAAAGGGCATTTTCCATGGAACTAAATATACATTCTGGTCTCTTGGTGGGGAACTACACTTTGGTGGGACAACAGTCAGTCAGCCAATAATCATTTAAATGTCTACCATATGCCAGACATTGTACTAAGCACTGGAGATAAAAAAGAAAGACAAAAGGGGAATCTAGGTAGTTCCTGGCCTTTAGGAACTCAAAATCTAATGGGAGAAACTATATACATGTGTGTGTGTGTGTGTGTGTGTGTGTGTATGTGTGTGTGTGTGTGTATACATATATACACAAGATAAGAATAAACAGAGAGAAAATTCTAGAATCCAAGAGAGATTGGAAAATACATTCCTGTAGAAGGGAGGATTTTATTTGAGACTTGAAGGAAGCCATAAAGCAGAGATGAAGAGGGAAAGCATGCTGGGCATGAAGGATAGTTTGCTACTAAGGTTACCTTATTGAAACAAAAATGAAATAGTTAAGTATATGCAAAGCATTATGATCAGTCTAAAGATACTTAAATGTATCTGTGATCTCAATGACCATCCTTCCAATGATGTAGCTCACGACTCATCCATACCTGCTCGTTCTGTGGAACTCTTGTCCAAATCCTCCCATAAGTTCAACACAAGAACTTTACTGCACATGCTGAAGGCCATTCTCTTTCTTTTTTGACATTAGGAAAAAGTTGTCCATACATTAGCCCTCCCTCTGAACAGATGGCTAGTTTATCTTCTTTTTACTCATACATCTCTTTCATTCTATCATTTACACCAATTTTCCTTCCTACTTCCTTGTTTGTAAGTAGGCTACAGCCTATTCGGGCATAATATATACTCTCTATTACCCTTTGAGTTGTGCTCAAGCTCAGTTCTTTAAGACTATTGTGTTCCATTATTCACAGTCAAACACCCCAACTATGAAGAATAATGAACTTTTTAATGGATTTTGTTTCATAGAGAAGTCAACCATCATTTTAAAATTTTTGTAATTTTCTAAAGGTAAAGAAATACAATCCCATTCTTCCTGTGTTCATTCTCAGGCCCAACTAACATATATAAAGGGTCTGTCCAAGATAGAAAGAGACAGACAGACAGATGGACAGTCTAGGCAATATACATTCTTCAGCCACTTGACCTATCTTGTGAGGATAAACTAAATGCTTTTTAGTGATTAAAGATCTTGTTCAAAAAGGTTTACAATGTTTTGGTATTTAATGTAATCAGCAAGCAGAAGCATCCTAAGAGCATCATATCTACCCCTCTTCAATTTGCACTTTTCACTGGATCTCCTGTGAATAACTTTGGCAAGCCTATATATCCCAGTTTTATATTTCTCTTGATATTAATGGCTATCATGTAGTCCTAAAAGGTCATGTATCTTTTAAAGAATCTTATATATTTTAACATATTATATTATATAACTAGTTAGAGAAAAAAGACCCTTTTAGGCCCTACTTTGCCAATTCAAAACCTTTTCAGAGTTAATAATTAACACACTAGGTTCTTATATTCACTTCATCTTTGAGACAGTTGTATAATAATTCAATATCAATTATGAAAGACATGTTCCTTTCTAATATCCTCATCAAGTATATCTTTGATGTATGGCAAGTTATTCTCATAAAATATTTATATACATATGTAAATATGTATATGTATAAATGCATAACTCTGTATATGAGAAAGTTGGCACACAGTTAGTAGTAATTTTTCTGGGCCATAATTTTATTTTATTTTATTTTATTTTATTTTATTTTTTAAACCCTTACCTTCCATCTTGGAACCAATACTATGTATAAGGCAGAACAGTGGTAAGGGCAAGGTAATGGGGGTCAAGTGACTTGCCCAGGGTCACACAACTGGGAAGTGTTTGAGGCCAGATTTGAACCTAGGACCTTCCATCTCTAGGCCTGACTCTCAATCCACTGAGCCACCCAGCTGCACCCTTTGGCCACAATTTCAAAATAATCATAAAGTCAAAATTTTTTCTCTCCTTTTCCCCCCCTTCAAATACCCTGATAATCATTCCCTCAGATTGCATCAGTCTCCTCTTTGGGTACTTGATTTAATGCACTTGCTTTTCCCATTGTTTTCTTCACTTCCATTTCTACTTCCTCCATTAGCACATCTAAGTCTATAATGTTAAAATCCAAATGTGATGAATATTGTAGCCTTGATGTGAAAAAGTTTGTTATAAAAATATTGGAGATCTTTCCATCTTTCACCTGTTTGTTGTCTCCCTTCTACTTTCACTAAAGTTGTTTTTAGACTCATTATAGACATTCATTTCTATCCATTAAAATTCTGTATAAAATTATTATAATTGGTATCAATGTCCTTTCTTCCATCTATTTCACATATTCAGAATCAATAATATATTTTATTTGAATATGTAAGGCTGATATTGATTAATTGTATATAATAGTTTTTTTTTCTTTCTTCTAGCTTCATATTAATTACTTTGCCCTAAGTTAATGAAAGTACTATATACATACACAGAGTGGTTTCAAGAGTCATTCTCCCATGAATAAAAGGCCTTTTTTTTGGTAGAAAGGATACAAAGACAAAAAATGAAACCAGCCCCTTCCTTCGAGAAGCTTGCATTCTAATTGGGTAGGTGTTCTTGCCTAGTGGTCTGAGACCTCAACTAGGCAAAATAATGAAAGGAAACATACTTCTGGGAGACAGAGTAGAAGAAAGTATTGTATAAAAATCTAAGCTGGCAGATGAGAGTAAATTTAATGAGGAACAAGGAACAGAGACAAAGATGGCTAAATATAAAGAATTAATGGCAGGTTCATGACCATCCATACAACTCTCAGTTTACTCACTGTAAAATCCACAATCATTGTGTTTATTAATTGCTCACTATTTGCGGGATAGTGTGCTAAATTCTGGGAATACAAACAAAATCAGATAGGCCTTGCCCACTTGGAGCTTATATTCTTATGGAAAAGACAATATATATAAGAAAGTTAAACTTCATTTTTTTTCTGGTTAAATAAAATAATTTTTGGTAATTTAATTGGGATGATATTGAATAAGTATATTAATTTAGGTAGGATTGACATTTCAATTATATTGCTTCTGCCAACTCATGGATAATTAATATTTAAATCAGAGTGGGGGTTAAGGAAGTAGAGAGAGAAAGATACTTGCATGGAAAGGAGGTAGTGGAAGAGGAAATCCAGAGAGTCAGGGGTGGAGTCTAGAGTGAAATGAAGACATGCCTACCCTGGGTGCTTTCATTTAAAAAGAGATTCCGGTAGGGGCTGACCAATCAGAGGAAAAGAATGTAAATACAGAATGTATAGAATAAAGAGGTACAGTAAGCTTCTAAACCTTGAAGTTTGCTATGGCATGGTAGGAAAAATACAGAGTCAAGAATGGAGCCTGGAGAGGAAGAAAGACATGACTTTCTTGGGCATTTATCTTAAAATTGAGGTCCTGGAAAGAATTGAGCAATCAGAGGCAGAGACTAGAAAGGTGGAATATACTTCTAGTATCAGAAGGCCAACTGTCCAGTGAATTTCCAGGGTCAAAAGGTTGCTCTGGCATAGAAGAAAAAAATCATTATTTTGATATCAACAAGGTCTATATAAAAAATACTTTTTCCCCCAAACTATGAAGAAATTATCATTCCCTTGTGCTACAGCCTTTATCTCCAATTTGATACTCTAAATTCCTGGAGACCCTGAGTTTCTTATTCATAAGAATTGACCATATCTAGTCCAGTTGAAGGCCTGCTTCCTAGTCTTCTTCATACTATGCCACTACTCACTACATGTCACACACACACACACACACACACAGAGCTAACCATACTTTCTGACTTTAGTTCTGCAAACAATAATCAAATCAATGGTCCTAAAATACTTCTACTAGTTCACTATTGACCTCCTCTATTAGAATATAAATTCCTTGAGGAAAGGGAACATCCTGCCTAATTATATTTGTATTCCAAACACTGGCATTTATATCTTTTCCAAGTTAAGGATTATATAATTCTATGATGAGGATCAACTAAAAATCATTACATTTTGAAGATTAGGAATGTACCTGTAATTGTGAGGAGGGGAGGTGTTGTTTCAGAAAGGGTAGAAGCTTTCAAGAGTAAAGAAAAAGGAAGTAGATAAAACTAGTGTAAACAATTTTTTGCTAGCATTTTAGTGATAAAGGAGGCAAAAGGATTACAATACCTAAGTGGAGTATATTTTTTATGTTTTGCATGTATGTGTATATACATGTACATGTCTACATGTATCATATAAAATTTTGAAAGCTTCAACATACTGTTGAAAGAAAAAAAGGAGTCAGTAGAGAAGGAGAGATTAAAGCTATATGGAAGAGAAGAGATTATTAATAAAGCAAAGTTCTGGAGTCTAAAGTAAAAGATGGGGTCAGGGTTGTGTGAGGGTGAAGGGAAGAAGGTAAGAGGAAGGATGGATGGGAGAAAGGAGAGAGGAAGGTAGAGGAAGTGAAAGGAAGGTAGCGGTTCCCCAGCCTCAGCAGGGGAAATTGACCAGAGCCCTTTGGGGCTCAAATAAAAGATCAGAGAGCAATTTAGGTTTATAGAATAGCTAGGTTTTATTTAGATTAGGAAAGGGAAAGGTTAGGTAGGGAAAGAGGGTCTCCTCCACCTCCAGGGTAGAGAGAGTCCAGAATTCGAGAGAGCTCCTGGCTGGAGAGAGTAAAAAAAAAGTGCCAAAACTCTCTCTTTTATACTTTCTCCGACACTTCCCACAAAGGAATTGGGAGGTGTGGGGGAAATTGTAGCAGGGAGCCTTGGGAGATGTAGTGTCCCAGGGCTTAGAATAATTATAAAATTGGCCATAGCAAGAAATTGGCATACATTTCATCTTCCTCTGTAACCAGAAGTAGGGGGGAAATGAATGATTAACCTGAAAAATTTTAAGGGTTGAAGAATGGCAGTTGAAGTAACTTTCTACAACAGAAAACAATGGAAGCAATAGGCACTATTTCACGTGCATAATATTGAGTTTATTGGTGTTCATATTCATTTAGAATTGGTCAAGTGAAAAGAATGACCAATGGGATGTTTTTGATGAGTTTCACACACACACATTTACATGCATATATACATTTTAAGGGGGGAAAATCAGTGTTGTCAATGAATTTAGAGGCTTTTATTTGTTATGGAAGTAGCAAGATTGTGGTTGAGGGCTTGAGGAAGAGGAAACCCAGTAGAGAGGAAAGAGAACACAGAAAAGAGCCACATTAGAATTCTCAATTCTCTCTTACACACTAATTGTATAACAATGTACAAGTCATTTAACACTTTGATTTTATAGCTTCTCTATCTGTAAAATGGAGATGATAATATATTTAGTACTTATCTCAGGGTTTTTGTGAGTCAAATAAGATGGCATGTAAAACTGAAAAATTTAAAGTGTTGCATAATATCGACTACTCTGTGGGGAATGAAGCAGAGTAGAATAGAACCTAGTTAAGGTTATTTACCATAAATTTGTAGTAGGTGAAATCAACTTTATTTCATAATTTTCTTGAGGCAACTCAGCAGCCTAATGCAAGTATAGAGAAATTGGATGATGGGAGTTACCAAAGGATTTTAATTCAGTAGAGGGAAAGAAGAGAAGATCAGGACAAAGAATCATACTAAGGTGGTAACTAGTGAACCATTAAAGTGACTGAATGGAAAGGAATAGAAGTTAATCAGTGGCACCTTAAAAAAAAGTTAAATTTCTAAAAGACAGAGGTTAAGAGAGAGGGCATTCTAGCGATGAAGTACAGCCTAGAAATGGTTTGGAGAAAGGAACTAGAATGTTGTCTAGAGGAACAGCAAGTAGGCCAATTTGACTAGAATATAGAGTGTATGAAGGGGAGTGATATGTAATAAACCTAGGAAAGGTTTTTAATGCCAAACAGGCCTTGCATTTATCATAAGGGCAATAAGGAACTAGTAGAGCTTATTTTTCAGGGAAGTGACACAGTCCCGGGATTTATAATATCGTTTGCGGCTGTGTAGAGGATAGACTGGAAAGGAAAAAGACTTGAGTGAGGGAAACAAATTAAGAAGCTAATGTAATATTTTGTACACCTGATGATAGACCCAGAACTATAAAGATGACTGAATAAGTTAATAGAGGATACAGATGTGAGAAATTGTGTGAAGATATACATGAAATAGATTATATATTGGGTACTAAGGAAGTAAGAGAGAGAGAAGCATCAAAGATGACACTGAGGTTTTAAACCCAGATGACTTGAAGAAGAGTAGTTCCCTTGACTCTAGCTGAGAATTTAAGATATTTGGGACTGGGGCAGAGTGAGAGGTAGAAAACAAATTATGGTTGTAATGATTTGGTTTGACATGCCTATGGGATATCCAGTGGAAATTTTCCAAAAATAAGAACATGAAGGGAGACTGGAATTCAGGAGCAAAATTGATTGGAATCAGGATAGTCGATGAAACTGAGAGATTGAATGATTAAGGATCATCAACACAGTGAGATTTCTGAGGCCCTTTTAAATTCTGAAGTTTTCATGTTTCTATGAGTTTTGTGTACCTGGTAAGGGATTTGAGAGCTATTAAAAGTTTTTCAGCAGGAAAATGGACTAATTAAAATTGTCTTTTAGGAAGGTTAACTTGTCATTGGAACATGTGCACAGCAGACTAAGAAAAATAAACAAGGAGACAAATTAGTGGATAACATGTTCAACTTAGATTCAGGAAGACTTTGATTCAAAACTAGCCTCATATACTTATTTGATATGCACCCATAGGCAGATGACTGAACTGCATTTCCTCATTTTTAAAATAAAGATTATACAAATGAATGTTTTTCAGGATCATTATGATGCCGAAGTTAGATAATATATAAAAACATGTTTTATACATGTAAAAAGCGAAATCTAATGTCTGATTATCCCTAACCTGTTGTGTGGAGGAGGAGGAGAGCTCTCTTGAGCTGTAAGTACTGTACTATTATTCTGTGATACTCTCAATTCCATTCTTTCCAGTCCTTCAAACCAATTTTCTCTGGCAATAGAACTGTCCATGGTCCTCAGGATAAGAAAAAAAAAAGAAAGAAAGAAGAGGAGGGAAAAGAAGGGGAGGGGAGGAGATAGAAGAGGAGTGGCGGAAAGGAAATAAGAAAGGAAAGGGAAAAGGGAAAGGAAAAGAAAAGGGAAAGAAATTTAGAGGAAAGAAATGGAAAGGAAAAAAAGGTAATTAGCATTCTTTTTGTTAGGCATCTGAAGTTTGATTGTGAATTCCAACTTGACTTCTCTTTGCATAAAATGTAATTACCTTTTCTCCTAATATTGAGAGTATAGAAAAACATTAGTAGTGGCTTCTGAGCAGGAAGTATTGCAGCAGAGATAACAACCCATTTTGCCTAAGGCATTGGTCTTCTCAAAAGTTTATTTGTTATTCATCATTCAAGCAACAGAAAAATAGGGTAAGAAGTTTTAATTATCCTGACAGCCAGGTTTTCAAAGACAGACATCTAAAGCTGTCTGACTAGGGTATCAGATGAGCTAAAGTTGTCAACCAGAACAATTGTGGTCAGAACAGAAATGTGGCCATTATTTTAAAATATGGTACTTGCTTTTATGCCCTCACCTCCAGTCACAAGGCATCCTTACTGCCTGTTCAAAATACACTCAAAATAAAGCAGGCTGAAATTGAATTGTTTATGGTACATTGAGAGGTATAAGAGATTTTAGATTCACTCTATAGCTAACATCTCATTGAGTTACACTTGCTATTACTTGTTTCATTTGGTCTCTAATACCTTTAGAAAGCAAAGTCCTACTCTAATTCCTCATTATGACATAGAGGTGGCATTGGGTTCCTGAAGGCTATGACAACAAAGCATAAATTCTGTGAGGTTCTACCATGATGGAAAGATTTTGAGCAAGGTCCTGGCTACAGCCTGTCAGCTATGTGTGGACCAACTTAGTTAAATCAGAGAGGTTCATCACCAGCATACAGCTGCTTAGTAGCAAATTCTTTGGCCATGGAAACAAAAGAAACACAGTGAAAGGCAATGTGACAATCAGTTCTGT
Organism: Gracilinanus agilis; assembly: GCF_016433145.1. NCBI lineage: Eukaryota > Metazoa > Chordata > Mammalia > Didelphimorphia > Didelphidae > Gracilinanus > Gracilinanus agilis. The sequence continues at coordinate 585,999,893 of NC_058130.1, forward strand.
ATCATTCCCTCCCATTTTTGTAGGGTTAGAGCTACAGAAAGGAATCAAAGGTCACAAAGAATCACAGTTTTTACATTGCCCATAAATGTTAATTTGGCTATTTTTTGATCTACATGAGACCATTGTACAAAGGACCAATAAATATTGCAACCAAATTACATCCATTTTTGCATTCTCACTATAAAAAATACCAAGAGACAAAAAGAAAAAGCAAAATGGGAGAACAGTTCCCAGGTTCTCCTTGGAAAGGCAAATAAAGGAGTTAAAAAATACGTATCATCATATGTCAAAGACAGGAATGTAATTTTAGCATGATGTTTTTGGTCATTGCAATGCTCTTAATCGACATTTTAAGCCAGCACAAAAATAATATTCATTCATGTGCCAATGTCTATCACAGAGAATACAGTTTGGGAAGTTCAATGAAGACTTTCACACCAAGTGCCAAAGAAAAGCACTGTAAGACTGGTGAAAAAAATATATTGCAAAATGTGGTTGAGGAGTAAGGAATGAGAGAGCCCAGCAATACACAGACTATACAAAATTCTTCAAGAAGGGAATTGGGTTCCTCAAATAGTACTGCACAAAATGAGAATATTTTAAGAAACAAAAGATGACACTTTAATGATGTGGAAGTCATTCCAAAATTGGTTTTCTCTGTGTAGTTGGGAAATAATTCACTAAAGCAATGACAAAAATTAAAGGAACCTAGACAAAAGGACAAAAATTACAAAATTAAAACAACATCAGCTTTTATATGAATTGCATATAGTAGTAGGTGGGAAATGAATGAAGGAAAATACTTGGACACCAACTATAAAAAATTATAAATAAATGTTCATAGAATCATAGATTTAGCACTGAGAGAGAGCTAAGGGATCATTGATTCCAGTTCCCTCATTTTAGAGATGAAGAATCTGGGAGGTTAGTGACTTGCCCAAGGTTGCACAGCTAGCAGTAATATCTGAGGCAAGATCAATTAATATAAATAAGTTGTATTAAGAAGAAAGACAAAAGAGAATAAAAATACCTTAGCAAATATTTTATTTATTTGACAAGTAGAAAGGCATGGAAGCCTAGAACAACATCAATTTTGAATGGGAAGTCATTTGTAAAACCATTCTGAGAAGCATGGTTAAAGATTATGAGCAGTATGATTTCATAAAACAGGGAGAAACTATAGAAAGAAAAGCTAATTTAAAGAAAACTTGATGACAGATCCAACTAAACAAAAACATTCTGAGTACTTTTAAGGATGAACCTGGAAGCAAGAAAAAAAAGAAATATATATATATGTATATATATATATACATATATATATATGTAATCTTCAAAACATTTTATAATAAACTCATTCACCACAAAGGACTTTGACCACTTTTGTATTCTTGTACCATAGTCCTGGATATGCTTATTAAGGGGGTAGAATGAGACAAAAGTTAATAAAGATGGACAAAGCAATTGGACTACGTGAAGTATAAACAGAGGAGGTTTGTAGTCAAGGAGAAACAATTTTAAGAGTGTTCAGGGATCAATCCCCAAGATATCTGAAGAAAAGGAAGATAAAAGATGAGGGTGAAAAAATCTTAATTCATATTATTATCCAAAAAGGCAACTTCTTTACATTTTTAAACCCTTACCTTTCATCTTAGATTCAATACTTTGTATTGGTTCCAAGGCAGAAGAGTGGTAAGGGCTAGCAATGNTATATACATATATATATATATGTAATCTTCAAAACATTTTATAATAAACTCATTCACCACAAAGGACTTTGACCACTTTTGTATTCTTGTACCATAGTCCTGGATATGCTTATTAAGGGGGTAGAATGAGACAAAAGTTAATAAAGATGGACAAAGCAATTGGACTACGTGAAGTATAAACAGAGGAGGTTTGTAGTCAAGGAGAAACAATTTTAAGAGTGTTCAGGGATCAATCCCCAAGATATCTGAAGAAAAGGAAGATAAAAGATGAGGGTGAAAAAATCTTAATTCATATTATTATCCAAAAAGGCAACTTCTTTACATTTTTAAACCCTTACCTTTCATCTTAGATTCAATACTTTGTATTGGTTCCAAGGCAGAAGAGTGGTAAGGGCTAGCAATGGGAGTTAAATGACTCATCCAGGGTCACACCGCTAGGAAGTGTCCAGAATCATATTTGAATTCAGGGCCTCCCTTCTCTAGATTTGGCTCTCAATACATGGAGCCACTTAGCTGCCCCCAACTCTTTTTTATATCTTCCATAAGTTTATCTAAAAGGCCACAACTAAACTTTGGAGCAGTTTTCCTTACTTCTTCTTAACATTGAGTGTATACCAATGAGGTATACAGATTTTCCATTGTATATGGAAATATACATAACATAAATATATGGAACATATATATGGAACCTAAATAATAACTCCTATCTCAACTTTTCTATTGATATAATTTTTATGAGAATCTTCTACTCATACATGAAGGGCATATTTGATGATATTAAAAGGAAGCAAGCAGCTTTTCCAATTAGTATTTCACAGAATACCCACATTCTTACCATCTTAAATTACTTTAAGTTGGAAAGAATACAAGAACCCACTGTGCTAATTGTTGGCTATAAAAAAATTGATTTGATGCTGCACAATATCACTTTAAAGGCTCTTCTTCAACCAAATGTCTTCTATGCCTATGTAAAATTATATAAGATTTCTTAAATATATAGCAATATAAATGACCTTGTTTGACAATTCTGTGATCATTAATATTATGTGAGAAGTTAAAGAGATATATACTTGCAAAGAACATTTGCTATTATCAAGAAGAAATTCCATTATAAAGCCTACATCCAAAAGCAAGTCCCTTAAGATAGAAATTCTCTCAAGACTCCTGTTTGCTGAAGACATGGTGTTTATATAACCAAGCCAAATCAAACTGTAGTCTCCTGGAGCATATTAATTATTATTAAAGAGAATTTGGTGTAGATGAGGAATGCATAAATTGTAGAATATAAAAGGCAGTTAAATGGTCATTCTATAGAATTTATTCATCTTTATGTGGAGAAAGACAGAGAGTATATTGGTATGTACTCTGTCATATAATGACACACAATAAAGTACTAAGAATGAAAATTGAACATTATCTAAAGCGATAGGGTAGTAATTAGAAGTCTAGACCCAAAGTCAGGAAGATCAGTTTTAATCTGGCCTAAGACATGTGTAACCTTGGGTAAATCACTTAACTTCTCTCTGTGTTCTCCTCAGTTTCCCCAGTTATAAACTGGGGATCATAATAGCACCTACCTCAGAGAGTTGTCAGAGAGATCGAAAGAGAATATTTATAAACTGCTTAGCACAATGCTGGGCACAAAAGAGGAGCATACTAAATGCTTGTTCCCTTCCTCTTTCACTTCTTCATCTCATCAATGGCAATGGAGAAACAAGTGTTGTTCATGAATGGACTGCAGTAGCACATTGCACACATGAAATGATGACTATAAAAATATAATAGAAGATGTCATTGAAGAAATATCTGAACAAAAAAGGACATGGTCCTGTCATGTGATAAGAATAAAGTCCAGTGGCCAGCACAATAGAAAACCTGTGTACCTCATGGCTATATACTCAATGTCAAGAAGAAGTAAGGAAAACTGCTGCAAAGTTTAGTTGTGGCCCTTTAGGTAAACTTATGGTAGATATAAAAAAGAGTTGGGGGCAGCTAAGTGGCTCCGTGTATTGGGAGCCAAATCCAAAGAAGGGAGGCCCTGAGTTCAAATATGACTCTGGACACTTCCTAGCGGTGTGACCCTGGACAAGTCATTTAATTCCCATTGCTGGCCCTTACCACTCTTCTGCCTTGAAACCAATACACAGTATTGAATCTAAGATGAAAGGTAAGGGTTTAAAATATAAAGAAAGAAAAGGGTTGCACCAGATAGGTAGGTATGAATGGGTTTGGGGGCAGCATCTTTGGAGAAAATACATACTTTAATGCAATCATAGATTAATTTCAGTAATTAACTTTAGCCACCATAAGTCCTCAAACTTTTCCTCTTTAACCATTCCATTCTTAATAGGAATCACAATGCTATTATGGTGACTGTCACTTTCGACAAGCTCTTTGGAAATAGGAATTATCCCACATTGCCTCCACCATTACAGTTAATCTGTTTGGTGTGCAAGTCACAGTTGTTCCTCTTGCACTTTTCTGATTAGCTAGATTCTCTTTCAAGTTGCATTCACTCAAATTAAAGAGAACCAAAGTACAAAACTTTACCCTCTTCTCTTAATGTGATATTTTATATTGAAAATCGTATAATAAAAGATTCTCTGTGCTCTATAAAACATCTGATTTAAAGTTTAGACAGAAATATTTTGGTTTCTTGGCTAACATTAGCTGCTATCAAAGGGCAGTAAAAATACTTATATCCATAAGAATGCAAATTGGGATCACCTAAACTTTAAAAATTATTCTTCAATATTCGTTTGTAATTTATTTCAAGAAATGAATAGACAAGTCATATAAAGTCTGTGGGATTGTTATTTTCTCCCACTCTTTCAATTTTTTGCTCTTTTCCCTGAATCATTTCAAAAATAGGAACTATGCTAGAAGTTTCATAGGCTTGGGAAAGTTGTTTAAGTAATTTAGCATTTTGACAAGTGTCTATATTTAAGCACATGAATCTATATGCTTATTGCCCAATAAATCTTTTAAGAGAATTAGCAGTTTTCCAGCATTAAATATTTTCTGAAAGCCTTTTTCAAAAATGTGTCAAAAAGTGGTAAATGAGATTTACTGGCATCTATTCTATTCATAGGCTTATACACAGTAAAGGAAAGTGAACACTGATAAGTAACACAGGATCTAATTAGGAAAATGATTTTATTCAGATTTCTCAGAAGAATGTCAATGCTATAATACATTATACACTATAATTCAGTGGACATAATCCTCAGGAAAAGCCTCAATGACTAGTATCAGGCTCTTCCAAACCTATTAAGTGACTTTGTAAATATTTTGTAATTCTTTATACAGGTACATAATACCATCCCACCTCACAAATAGAATGTAAGATCTGTGAAGGAAAGTACTGATTCAATTTTGCCTCTGGATTTCTAATACCTAAAACAATGACTAGCATATAGTAAGCACTTAATAACTTATTATTGAAAAAAAAACATTGAAGAAAAAATAAAACTACCAAACTATGGGCCAAACAGAGATCTGAAATATTATTTCATCTAGTCAATGGCAATCCCTGATTACTAATTTTCTTTATCAGAGCCAGTTGCTATATGTTACACCTTCCATCACTGATTTCCCTACGTGACTAAAAGTGGATAACGATTCCCCACCCCCCGTGTAGTAAGCGTTAGGTAACCCATGATGGAAAGGGATTGAATAACAGAAAACAGTTCTTTTGATTAAAGAGATTATATGACCCCATATCCAGAATGTACTCTTTCCTCACCTCTCACCTTTTTTAGAATCCCAACTTTATTTCAAAGATAAATTCATACACTACCTTCTATATGAGAACTTTCCCTGATGCCATTTTATTTCCAAACTGCTTGTGCCTCCCACAGAATTACCTTGTGTTTTTTGTGTACACTTTTAAGTAAACATGGTGTTTCCTCTAATAGATTGTAAGATACTTAAGGACAAGAACTATTTACTTTTGTCTTTGTGTCTCCAGTGCCTGCCACATAATAAGCCCTTAAAACATGCTTGTTAAATTCTTTCCCATATTCCTTCAAATTCTTTCTTGACAATGTTTAAAAATCCTTATAACTAAACAAAAAAAACTGTTCCACAGTAAGGAGTTAGGAAGACCTGAGCTCAAATCCAGCCTCAAACATTTATTAGATGTCTGATCCTGGGCAAATCACTTAACCTCTATTTGTCTCAGTTTTCTCAACTTTAAAATTGGGACTCTATAGAAAGAAATAGCAGACTGTTCCAGTATCTCTTCCAAGAAAGCTCCACTGAGGTCATCAAGAGTCAGATATAACTAAAAATGTCTTAACAACAACAACAAAACAAGGATCTTAGCTTTACCTTACAAATTATCCAAACAGTCAAACATCTCTATTAAGCATATATCTCACTGGAGTTGGGCTAAATGATGGGTTTACAAAGAAAGGTAAAAAAAATGGATCCTTCCCTGAAGGAACTAACAGTCTAATGGGGGTACACAACATGCAAATAATTATGTACAAACAAGTTCATATACATATATATATAACTTATAATTTTCTTATAAATGTGTTTAAATATGCTTAATATATTAATAATCATATATTTAACTTTATTAAAAAGAAATTATATAAATAGATAATTGGAATTGATATAATCGACAATGGGAAGTCAATAGAATTAAGAGGGATTTCAAAAGTTTTCCTATAGAAGGTAGGGTTTAGGTAGTTCTACTCCCATATTATAAAGATGAAGAAATTGAAACCCAGAAAGATTACATAATTTGCCCAAAGTTTAACAGGTCGCATCTGGCAAAGCTGGGATTCAAACAAAGGTTCTTTGAAGCCAAATCCAGCACTCTTTTCCTATACTGTATTGCTTTTTTCTCCAGCTGAGACATTTATCATCTCTTCAGTGAGACCAGGTGCATCATCCCTGGACTATACCATGTGGCCAAAACAGGTTGCTGCTCTTGCTTGGCAAAAAGTACCACAAGGAAGCCAGAAAAGTCTTAGATTCCTGAAGTGCTTGCTGGACTCATCTTTGTTTCAATGAAAATAATCTCAGATTGAGCTTCAAGAAGCTATTTTTATAACTGGAAAGGAGAGATGCTGATACTACCTTTAAAAAAAGTACCATCTTGTTTTCAAGAAAATTGTCATATGTGCTAGTGAATAATCATCAAAGAGAGGTATAAAATAATGGGAATTTAAAGATTCAGAATGAGTGATTACAGCAAGAATTTTTTTCTCCCAGAAGTAATCAAATCTGAGGGTCACCACAATAAGAAACAAAAAAACAGAATGAAGTCAATAGTAAAATCTATCATATTTAAAACAAACTGGGGATCAGAAAAATGTACCTTTAAAGCAGAAAGTTGAATATCAATCTCTACCCAGGGGCTGTGCTTCATCCAGTCCTGGCACAGAAAGAAAATGTCTAAAACACACCAGAAGGTATTCATGGTGTAATAAACCAGTGTCCTAGTGGGTGAAAATTTGGGAAGAGAAATCAAGTCAACAAGCATTCATTAATTGCCTACTATGTTCCAGATGCTGGGGTAAGCAGTTGTGGATACGAGGGAAAAAAAAGACAAAAACAGTTCCTGCCTCAAGGAGCATACAGCTTAATGGGGAAGGCAATGCAAACAACAATGCACAAACAAAATCTATACAAGATAAATTGGAGATAATTACAGAGGGAAGGCTCTAGCAATATGGGAATTCGGAATAAGGCTTCTTGCAAAAGATAGGATTTTAGCTTAGACTTTGAAGAAGTCAAGAGGTGGAGAGATGAGAAGAGAAAGTGTTCCTGAAATAGGTGACAGCCATTGAGGAGGCATGAAGTCAGAAATAGAAGGCTCTAGTGAAAGGAAGCTGTCATAAAAACTGCATGTGAAATAAGCTATTTTAGACCAGCCTGGATGGTCAAATGCTTTGCAAATACTCTTAATCCAAGATCCTATCTGCAGGTGCTCTTTAGCAATGCCATGATGCTTCATGAAAGAAGGAAAGAACTTATACCCACTTATTTGGCCAAGAGCCATCATGAGGAATCATATTCTGCATCTGTAAATTGCCCTTGTAGTTTCAGTGGATGAAATATTCTTCCCTGTTCCCTGTCATAAAGTTCTGTGCTATATTACTTTAAGCTATTAAATACTTGCCCCAAAGCAGATTACGCTTTCAGCAGTGGCTCTGGGATTGACATAAATATAACCATATCCAAAAAAATTAAATATCCTCTATAAGAAATATTATAGAAATCAGGATACTGGTATTACTATTGCTGATGAAACAAATATAATGCTGGAAAGGGATACACATGGTTGGTGAACCCTCATTTAGCCATATTGTTAACTCTGCTGGGTATCTGGGTGAAAACACAGAGCATTAACAAACAGCCACCCACTGTTTTCTGTAAAACTGGAAACGAAAGAGATTATTATTTTTAAATAATAAAATAAAATCCATGATGTCTCAAACTCATCCACTACAAGTTACATCAGTTTTGTGGAGAAATGTAACCTGTAACTATATATTAAGGATTTCAAAAGAAATGCGTTAGTTTTCGAGCACCTGACATGATACTAAAAGAGAAACTTATTAATATTAATATAATAAGAATCTCAGTTAAAGGGTACCTACTTCAACAATATGCATTTTCATATTGTTATCATGCTGAAAGCCTCATTCAGTATTTTGAAATCTATATAGTCAGTGCCCGTGAGACAACATAAGGTCCCTAGATTCTTTTTTTACATAATATACACCAGTTACCAGGAGATACCTGTCCAGTTGCAAATTATCCCAGTTAGAAATGGAAAAAATTCTCTAAAATCTACAATATATTCATGTTCCAAATCTCTTTTTAAAATCATAATTTCTACAATATCAATATCAATAGACAAAACAAAATTCAAACAACATTTCCTTCCAAATGTCTTCCAGACTTATAAACAAGAAAAATACAAGGAGGAAAGATACATTCACCTCGCCATAACTATGCCTTTCCTGTCATAACTCTTTGAAAGTTTTCAACTCTGACAGCACTTGGTCCTCTTGCATTATAGACCTAGATCACATCAAAGCTGAGATTACCCTTCAGGCAGATAGTAGATACCTGATTTTTGAAGTGTGAGAGACATAGATTAAAACATTAATCAAATGAAGAGTCTCCCATAATATGAGCTAACAAAAGATAAATTGTAGGAAAGAAAATATCAATATGACTTAAAATGAATAAACCAAGCTAAAATGTTTGAAGAATGATGAATTAGCAAGGAAGTTATGCTAGATGTGACAAACGTATAAGAGGTATCAAAATGTCTATTTAGGACTGACCATATCGGAGTTACTTAAAACGATGAAAATTTGGTCTTGAAAAAGTTATACTGAAATACAATGATCTAGAACAATTCTGAAAGACTTATGACAAAGAATGCTATCCACCTGCAGAGAAAGAACTATTGGAGTCAGAATGCAGATCAAAGCTTACTGTCTTTCACAATAGTTTATTACAATTTTATTTGGGGGTTTTGATTTTATATGAGTATTCTCTTACAACAATGGCAGAATGGAAGTATGTTTTGCATGATAATACATGTATAACCCAGATTGAATTGCTTAACAGCTCCAAGAGGGAAAAGAGGGAAGGGGATACTTTGAATCTTATAGTTTCAGAAAAGGTATGTTGAAAATTATTACATGTGATTAGAAAAATGAAATATATTTGAATGTCAAAAAAAGAAAAGTTATACTTACTATTTATTTATTAATGACCTATATAACTTTGAGACATTTTTTTCTCCTACAAAAATATTAATAGTCCCAATTCGTATAAGGAGTTTTTATACCTTATATAAGGTAACACAGAATAGCAATTGAAAACTATTTCAAAAATCAAGAAATTCAAGGAAAATAATGGGAGGAAAATTGAAATGAAGTTAGACAAATATTTCCAGATCTGAAACTGTACTATAGAGCAGTAGCCATTAAAACTATTTGATACTGGTTATTAAAAAAAGAAAAAATTAATTGACCCATGAAACAGAATAAGTACAAAATACCCACAAGCAATTGAACATGTTAATCTACCATTTAATAAATCCCATAAATCCTACTGGGATTGGGAGTCCTATTTTGGCAAAAATGGCTGGGAAAATGAAAAAGCCATTTGGTCTAGCATCTTAAACCATATAGCATAAGCTCAAAATGGATAAATGAGCAACATCCTTTCATCATAAAAAGTCAGACAATGGAAGAAACTTACTTATATGACAATGGTGAAGAGGAGAATTCTTAATGAAATAAAGACAGTGGTGTGCATAGAAAATAGAATTAACAAATTGGATTACATAAAATCAAAAATCTTTAGCACAAAATCAGTGAAGCTAGAATTAGAAGAACAGTAGTTAATTTGGGGAAAGATCTTTTCAGTAATATCTCTGATCAAGATAAAAACAGAGTTTATAAAAATATAAAAGAACTGTTCCCCAATAGACATGGTGAAAGGTTGAGAAGAGGTAGTGTTTAAAAGAACAAATGCATATGATCAACAACCATACTTATTAAGAAATGTCCAGAATTACTCACTAAAACCTCACAATTATCAGACTGTCAAAGATAATTTAAAAAATGTTAATGGGGGACAACTATAGAAAGATAGCTATATTAATCTATTGTAGTTGGACCTAAATGGTTCAACCATTCTGGAAAGCAATTTAAAATTATATGAAAAAGTTATTAGAGATATATACCCTTTGAATTTCATTAGTGGACATGTACCAGTAAGATCAGGAGGGAAAGGTGCCACGTTTATAGCAACATTTTTTGTAATATCAAAGAATTAGAAAGAGGTTTGGGGTTCATTTGATTGTGGAATGACTGAACAAAATGTTGTATTTCAGTGATGGAATGTTATTGTGTCATAATAAATGTAAATATGAAGCATTCAGAGAAACTTGAGATATATGAACTGATGGGGACCTAAGTAAGCAGACCCAGAAGAATATTATACATGATGACTAACGTGATATAACAAAAAAGTTATCCTGAAACCCTTCAGAAATATAATCAATGCATGATTTTAAGAGTCCAGTGGTAGAAGCACATTCTCATCATATCATACTCTTTTTTGAGAAACTCCAGTAAAATTGAGAAATTTATCTCTGGGATAAAACACAAACTGTCTTGGTTGGCATTCAAAGATCTGGCACCCTCTTACTTTCCCTGGGTGCATTAACCTCCTTCACATATTCTGCAAATGTTTTGCTTTCTTCATATATACCTGCCTTTGTACAGGTTGTCCCCCATTCCAGGAATGCATTACCTCTAGGTTTTCACTTCTTAGATCTCTAACTCACTTCAAAGCTCAACATATGTGTCACCAGCTACGTGAGCTCACTACCCAATGATTTTATTTGCCACTCTCCTGGATTTAACAAGGAATTATAAGCAGATCACTTCCAAATCTTTGAATCTAGTCTTACTTCCTCTCCTGAGTCTGAGCTTGAATCATTGACTACCTGCTAAGCATGACCACAAAAGCATCTCAAACTCCACACATGCAATACCAAACTCATCATCTTTTTTCTCTGTCTTGCCCTCCTCCAAACCATCTTGTTTCCATCAAAGATACTACTATCCTCCCAGACACCAAGTTAAGAAAGTTAAAAGAATTCTTGACTTTTCTCCATCATTCTAAGTCCTCACATTTCTTCAACTGCCAAGTCTTGTCAATTTTACCTCTCTGACATGTACTATCTTGATCTCCCTCATCAAGTCACACAGTCACTTTAGTTTAGGTCTTTCTCACCTCTCACTTAGATTAATATATAGCCTTCTAATTGGTCTTCCTAATTGGTATCTTCTCTCTCCGGCCCATCCTTCAAACAGCTGCCAAAAGAATCTTCCTAAGGCACAGGTCTGACTATGTCACTCCTTTATTTAAAAGCTTTAATTGGCTCTAGCATGGGCATTTTTTAAGAGAGTATATGAGTCTTAGGGTTAGCAAGACAATGGAAGAAGAAGCTATAATAACTCAAAATTGAAGGGGAAGACTTGAAGAGAAAGATGGCCAAAAAAAGAGACACATCTAGACCATAATATGGGTGTGGACACCGACTACAAGAGCCAGGCTGACAGGATTCAGTGACATAGAAAAAGAGGGGCAACAAAATGTCTGGACCAAGTCCAGACTTCTCAAAGCCCTAGCCTGTGCATTCAGCTGGAGGAATTGAGTATGCACTCAGCATTTGGGATACATTCCAGCATCTGGGAACAGTGACAACCAGCCCTGACAAATAGGAAATAGTCAAATTGGCATTGCTGAGAAGCCCAGTAGTCTCAATAAGGGAAAAGAGAGCACTCAGTTGAGATGCAAATGCACCTAAAACAAAAGAATCAAAGTATATATGAGTTCAAAACAATGTCACATTGATCTTAGTGCCCCTTAGCAAATCTTTGCCAACCACCTCATCGCAGCCCCTTCATTCTGTAACTAGACCTGGGTGTCTTTAATGGTTCTCATGGATTCTAATCATCTTCCCTTTCAGTACATGAGGCTATTTCCTCATTCTAAGCACCACCTTCTCATATCTAATATATAGCTCCAGTGATATCAGTGATCTTTTCTGCAATCATTCTTTGAGTGCTTCCACTCATTTCCTTCCCAACACAGATTGAGATCACCCTAGGTTCTTCTGGTTTCTTATTCCTCATCAATTTCCCTCTAAAACCATAGCATCCTTTCCTTCCAGTAGTACTTCACTCTTCTTGAAAGAGCTTGGAGAAACCTTTCTCAAACTCTCTTTCAGCAGGGAAGTGAATCTATGCTTCACGAATCTGCAGTCAGCACTTGGCACTGACAGAAAACAAATCTAACGAAATCTTTGTGATTTACTGGAATAATCTCCTTTGTCCTCCGTACCTGATAAAACAGATTTTAGGTAGTCTATGGCTCTTCTTGCTGATTTGGATTTCTTACTCTTCCCAGTGCTACCTGCTGCCACAAACTGCCTATTTGTTACTGCCGGGCAGGGGGTCGGCAATGTATGGCTCTCGAGCCATATCTGGCTCTTTTGAGGGCCAGATATGGCTCTTTCTGCAGGAGCCATAAAGTCAATTTTTTTTTCAGGCACTGTTACAGGAGCGGCACTGTGAGCACTGTATGGCTCTCACAAAATTACATTGTAAAAAATGTGGCGTTTCCATAGCTCTCACAGCCAAAAAGCTTGCTGACCCCTGCTATAGGGGTTCTACTGATGGACTCCTTGCTTAGTTGCTTTGGAGTCCTTTTTTAATAGCAGACCTTCCCAGAGGTTATCTCAACTTTTTCCCTCTTATCTGAGGGTATTTAGAGTGTAGTATGGTGCTGAAAGTAGAAAAAAAAATAGAAAAACTCAGGGCCAGGATGGACCTGGTTTCAAATATCATCTTTGACACCAGCCCTGTGATCATAGCAAGTCCCGAATCCACTGTGCCTCAGTTAACTTATCTATAAAAATGGGAATAAGACTATTAACTACTTCAGGCATCCATAAAGGACAAATGAGATAATAGGAATGAAATATTTTATAAACCTTTAAGTGCCATATAAATGTCATTTGTTATCATTGCTTGTTCCTTGTATGATCTATAATTAGCAGATTCCTACCTAACTGCCTTTATCTATTTTCAGGGGAAAAGTCTTCTGTCAAAATGCTAACCACTTTCACAACCACTTTTCCCTCTTCTTTTCTCCATTCTCAAGTCATTTGCTGATAGCAGACATTGGGTTCTATTTCCAACTTGCATCTGCACTATGCCCAGATCTGTTTGGGTATATGAAATCCCAGGACATTTGAAATATTAAATGAATGGTGAGGAATCTGTGATAGAATCAATGTAGAAATTACCTACATTTTTGCCTTCAGAGGAAATTGGGACTCAAACACAGAACTCTTCATTTACCCAACTATAGTTGTCCTTCAGAGAAGAAGCATAGAGTGGTGGACAGGAGAAACGTCACAGAATTAGGAAGATACAAGTTCAAACCTTGTCTCAGCCTCATATGAACTGTGTTACTATGAGAATGTCAACCAAGACAGTGCCTTTACACAACTTTCTAAGAATATAAGTTATAGATGAGTTGGGAAGGTACATTATTTGAGAGGAAGGGAATATCTACATGAGAAGTGTCCTACTCTGAAGAAAGCACAGGTCTAAACATCCTACCACCACCACCACCCACAACCTCCTCAAAATGTCCTTCCACCATTAATATTCTCCCTCATTAACTGGACAGACCTGCTTTAACTTGAAACACAATAGATGAAAAGTGTTTTCTGTTCCTCCTGTCTATTTGTTACCTTCTACAATAAAAGATATGATTTAGATTTACATTCGTATATCAATTTGTGATACTTAGGCACTTGAGGAGTCTAAGGGGGATATATCTCTAGAATCCTTATTGATGTGATAACTAGTGATTGAGAATCAACAGAAGGTGGAAATGGTTCAGAGGCTTGCTTTTGTGACCTTGGCAAAATCAATTAGCCCTGTTTGGCTCAGTTTCCTCATCTGTAAAATGAGCTGGAGAAGGAAATGGCAAACCACTCCAGTACCTTTGCCAAGAAAATCCCTATAGAGGCCACAAGGAGTCAGACACAACTGAAAAATGACTCAACAACAAAACAACAATAATGACGACAACAACAACAACAAGTAGCTGTCCTGCTGCCAAAAGGAGACCTAACAAAGGCAGAAGCCACCTTTTTTTTTTTAAACCTACTCAGACCCCATTCTCTTGTGACTAAGAAACAAGTTCCTATTAGGGGTCAACTTTATATAATGCAATTCAGAGCAACTCACAGACTCAAAGCAAAGTGTTTCCCTGAAGTAAAAATAAATAGGACAAACATTTCCAAAGGCAAAAATAAAGAGATTTTTATTTAATTCAAGAAGGAAGGTGGGGAAATGAAGCAAAGAGTTGCATTGGTGAGTTAAGTTAAAATATAATAAATTGGACATCTGGGGGCAGCTGGGTGGCTCAGTGGATTGAGAGCCAAGTCCAGAGATGGGAGGTCCTGGCTTCAAATATAGCTTCAAACACTTCCTAGATGTGTGACCTTGGACAAGTCATTTAACTCCCAGTGTCTAGCCCTTACTGCTTTTCTGCCTTAGAACCAATACACAGTATTGATTCTAAGATGGGAGGTAAGACGTTTGGTTTTTTTTTTTAATAAGTTAGATATCTTATTTATACCTCAATTCTGGCTGGTCAGATTATATACCTTCTGAGGTATACTGGAGTAGGTAAAACCACTTGCCCACTGAAATATCTACAAATAGCCTTCCTTAGCCATGTGCTGTCACTGTTGAACTCTTTTTTCATTCTATTCTAGCTGTCCTAAATGTGCTCAAATTGAATCCAGGCAGACAGGTGTACACACATGCACACATGCATGCGCGCGCACACACACACACACACACACACACACAACCTCCCACAAGCACAAACAGGCACAGACTGCAGTCATTTCTTTTGGACTACTCTGCAAGGGCCATGAATCTCAGAAACTACAGGAATAGACCAAAAAGGAGCCTCTCTGTCAGTCACTGAAATAGACATGAAACATTTACAAGGTTCTGCAGGCACAGCTTGTTCCATCCATCCACACTATCTTAAAAAGCATAGGTAACCAGAGGAAAAACCATCAACCAGGTACATTAAAATACACACATACAAAGGTCTAGAGTGTTTTCTTACTAAAGATGGAAATTCAAACTAGCTTAATGTTTTACATGATTATATATGCAAGGCATTCCCTGGAAAAAAGAGGAAAAAAAGCTGCCTGGGGAAGTGCAATCAATTGACACAGCATAAATACAATATAGCAGAAGACAATACATCTCTTTGATAGGAGAAGGCATGCACCTTTTATTTTCATGAGTTACACTGACCATGTTGCCCAAGGGATACCTAGAAGTAGTCAAAGGTGAAAATAAAACAACCTTGCAGACAGGTACAAAAATCTATCAGCCCACTCAAATTTTTGGCAGCCAAAAAAATTTCCACTAACTTTCACCCTCTGTGCAAAGATCTTTTATATAACAGCAATAGACACCAATAGATTAAATAATTCCAGGACAAGTGCTATGAATTATATGTTAAATTTTTATTAAAATCAGTGATAAAAATTTGTCAAATATTTTCTAAATGTTAAACACTGTGTTGTGTGCCATGCGACCTGATCCTCTTCAGATATGATCTACCTACTTTCAGGACTCCATTCTATGGATCCACTCTGATGTGAATAACTGAAATAACGTCCACTCCATGTATTTGACATTTTATCTTTAATTCACTGTACATTTAATTTGAGCTCTTGCCATTCAAAAGAAGTGAAATGTCCTTGTGCAAAGGAATTTGATTGTCAGATACCATCATTGTATCCAGTATTTTTTGCTTAATTGTCTTTCTTTGTTATAAGAGAGGATTCAGTTTGGGGAATGGGAGAGAGGACAGCATTTCCAGTTGATTTTGACATAAAAAGCAAAGACAGAAAGGAAGAGAAAAAGTGAGAGGAGGGAATACAAGTGTGAGGTTAAGCATATCTTGAGCCTACACATATAAAATGTGTGCTAACAACTCTAACATAAAGTAGGTAAAATGAAATTTAATTTCTTTGGAAGTATAAACAATTGGTAAAACCATAACTTGCTGAGACAGAGTTCAGTTTTTCTTGGGAAGAATTTTATGAAGATGATTTACTAATTAGCAAAGGAACTGACGATACTGAAAAGCAGAGATTCATTTTCTGGTCCTGTGTGTCTCTTATCCTTAGTTCCTAGGCAGTTACTCCTTCCCTCCAGCCATCCATGAATACAACAGAAGAGCCTCTAGTCGAGGTCTGCAAGGACCTAGGAGAGTAAGGACAATGGGATGGCTCCTGGCCTACTACATTCTGATAATACCTCACTTGCATGTAAATTATGAAGGGATGATCCACAGTGAAAGGTAGTGTGGTCTCATCTGATAGAGAACTAATCTTGGAATCTGGAAGTTCTCTATTCAAGTCCTGGGCTGATCCATAGTGGCTCAATTACTATGGATAGGTCACTTAACATCTGTGTCTCAAGTTGTAGATCTTTACAGGTGGACCAGGTTTCCATGCTGGGAGCTCCATGCATAAAATTACAGGTCTTAAAACCTCTCCTCCACAAAAAATGATTCCTCCACCAAGAAAAGCCTCAATAAATAAGTCCTGGACTCATTTCCATCCCTTAAGAAGACAGAAGACTTGTTTAAATAAACAACCTGATTCTGAAGCCTGTAAACAGTTCCCAAATACTCTGGTTTTTAGAGCTCAAGAATATGGAGAGCATCCTAATTAGGCCATAATTACTCAGACAATGCCTAGCTTCACTCATGTGACAAATTCTATGTGCCAATGTGTGGTATCGATACAATCTAGGATGAGGGGAAATCACCCTGCTGGGCTGAGTTTTCAGTGGGGACCAGCAGTTATCATTTCATGCTGTACAACTATCTGCTGAAATAAAGAGATGTATAGATTGGAAAGGTTCTAGAGATAAATAGATTATACAAACCAATTTATGTGATATTGGTAGATAGACTGATGATTGATTTTTCTACTGGAAGAATTTTTCAATATGATTCTGTGGTCAAGGAAATCTTTTTTACAAAATCCATGAGTGACATTTCTATAACAACAACAATAATAACAGCAATAACTAACAATAATAGTGAGCGCTTAGATCTTTAAGTTTTACAAAGTGATTTACAAATATTATTTCATTTTATTC
The DNA here is from genome assembly GCF_016433145.1 of Gracilinanus agilis. NCBI lineage: Eukaryota > Metazoa > Chordata > Mammalia > Didelphimorphia > Didelphidae > Gracilinanus > Gracilinanus agilis. The sequence continues at coordinate 586,017,378 of NC_058130.1, forward strand.
TCACGATACCCTTGGAAGCTTGCTGTCATTATTATCTTCATTTGATAGATGAGAAAATTAAAGGTGACTTGCCTAGGATCTTGCAGAGAGTAAGTACCCAACAGGCAGATTTGAATTTAGGTCTTTCTGACTCCAGGTCCAGCACTCTATCCATTGTACCATCTAGCCATATCACCAAAAGAATACAAGTTTATCCCAAAGGGTGTCCTGATTGGTATTTTTTCATAGATAGTCACAGTTGTAATGACAACTTAAAATGTCTTTTACCCCAGGATCTTCCAAGCTGCAGATACCATCTAACTTTCTGTGATAGAGACATGATCACCTCTGATCCCTTATGCCTGGTTTTTTTTCATTTTTATTTGTTCATATTTTCCCTAAATTAATGGATTCCTCTAAATGCATTTTTAAAGCAGTATAAATAAGATGGTTTTCCATCCAACACCTCCGAGAATTCTATTACCTTCTTAACATCCTGGTCTGTTGGGCCCACTCCCAGACCTGAAATGGAGGTGGGCAGACAGCCAGGTTTTGAAGAGCTTGAGAAGGCAAAGGAGATGATTCTGAATGAGATCAATAGACATCAAATCTATCTATGACCCCTTTCTCTCAACATTATTAAGGAAACAAAAGTGGGGCTACCTCTTTCCATTCAAATACACAGCCTGGCCCAGTTTGTGTGCTGTTTTTAACGTGGCTTCTTTTCCCATTCAAGGTTGCTCTTAGTTTCATCTGTCTAAAATGTTAAAGAGACATATGTGTGAAAATATTCGTAGTAGCCCTTTTTGTAGTGCCATAGAATTCAAAACTAAAGGAGTACCTATCAATTAAAAAAAAAGGTTAACAAATTATGACTTGTGAATGTAATATAATACTCTTGTACCATAAACAGTGTGTAAATAGAATTAGCTCGAACCCATTAATAGTCAAAACTCTACCCATCCTAGGCATAGAAATGATGTAATCCTAACCTCCCTTAGTGGGGAGGGGAGACGAGTTACCCACACGTGATAATAAGTAACAAATCAAGAATAAGGGACTGCCCTTTGGGCAGTCCAAATCAATGTAGAAACTGCCATTTGTCCATTTGAATTAGAGGTGGACCACAGGAAGTGATGAAAGACACGATCTCTTTAAGTAAGTTAGTGAACTTCCTGTGGGAATAGTTGCCATCTCGAAGTGGGAGCAGAAGCATCTCCTGAGACCACAGAACGCTTACACTCTATATTGTCACGTGGGTAAGTTAGGCTGACTTCCTTGGCCTAGCTGGGCCATTTCTAAATTCTGCCTATCTGGCTGTTAGGCCTTGCGGCTTGCAGCTTCATTTATTTAGCCTTTAACCTTCTCTCTCCTTCCAGGCCTTTGGCCTGGACTAGCCTCTCCCTTTCTCTTTATTCCTACTTTTTACCTACCAGATTGTAAATAAATTCCTCAACCCAATGCTGACTTGGGTCTGATTTAATTACGGAATCAACCTGAATTGTTGATTCCTGGCGGCCACATATTTTAATATATATCTATAAATACTTAAATTTTCCTTTTTACAACAGCAAAGAAGATGATTTCAGAGAAATCTTGGAAGGCTTCTATAAAGTGTTACAAAGTGAAGCTAGCAGAACCAGAACAATTTATATAATACAACAACATTATAAAGAAAACAACTTTGAAAGACTTATGATCTCTGATCAATATAATGACCAACCATGATTCCAGAGGACTGATTTGTGCTACCTTCATTCTGATGGATGAAACATGAGAATACAGAATGAGATTCTATTTTTGGACCTAGATAATTTATTATTGAGATTTTTTAGAGGGTTTGGGGGAGGTTTTTTTTGTTTTGTTTTGTTTTTTTTGGCTTCACTATACATGTTTGTCACAAGGGTTTTCTTTTTTTTCTCTTAAAAAAGACCTAAATTCTTTTTTAAAAAGGGAGAGGGAAAATAAATGTTTATTAATTGAAAAATGAAACAAAATGAATATTATAAAGGGGACAAAACAACACAATGGGATTTGCTCCTTATGATGGCCTCATATTCCCTAGTGGACTATTCTTCCTGGCACAGATGCATTGCTTTGGTTTAAAGCATTATATACGATAAAGATTAATACTCAATAAACCTGGCAGAACTAACTGACATTGCCATTAGTCATGTATGAAATTATTGGAAATCATGTTCTAAAAGCTAAAGACATTAAACTCTATTTAAGGGTAATGGTAATTTCCCTTGGAAAGCTAGCTATCAGAATATAACTGAAGGCAAAGAATGGTCTCCAAAATAGTGATAATGGCCAACTTTATAAATTAGCAAAGAAAGCATAAAGATTATGTATTCCTCCACAATCATTTTAATATATGGAAACAAATCTAATGAATAACAGTGTCGATGTTCTTCTATATCAAATATAATATGTGTTGAATATATAAACAGAAATCATCTTTTATAGAAACAAGTTAGAAGAGATTTAAGGGATAATCTAGTTTGATTCCTAAGTTGCCAAACCTTACAATTCCTTTGTTTACCAAAAAAAAAAAAAAAAAAAAAAAAAAAAACAAAAAAAAAAACCTCCCACCCTTATAGCTTTCTCTTTGTTCTGCCTGTAATTTCTCTCCCCTTCAAGATGATTTTTCTAAAGCACAGGTCTTACTGGGTCACCCCTACTCAGTAAACTCTACTAGCTTCTTATCACCTCCAGGTTCAAATATAAAGTCGCCTGATTGGCATTTAAAATGCTTGAGGGCAGCTAGGTGGCTCCATGGATTGAGATCCAGGTCTAGAGACAGGAGGTCCTGGGGTTCAAGTTTGATATCAGACACTTCCTACCCAGTATTGATTCTAAGACAGAAGGTATGGGTTAAAATAAATGCTTCACATTTTAGCTTTTTCTTATCTTTACAGTCTTCTTATAGTACATTCCTCTTCAGGCATTCTATGATCCAGCTATGCAAACAACTTTATAGAAACAACCAGAAATTACCACTATGAATTGTCACATTTAACTTATCATTTTTTGGCACCCAAGCAGGACTGCCTTTATAGGCATGATCGGTGGCTGCCTGCATGAGGTATTTTGAAAAGCCCCAAGAACACATGCTGGCCCCAGAATTTCTATATTGGTAGATAGTTGTGACATGCATTTTTTGATGCCTTCTCTACATACGCTAGGCATCATGTTAGGTATTGGCTTGAAAAGGATAAAAATAAATCATCTTTCGAGAAGTTTAGCATCTTACTAAGGGAGGTAGAGAGACAACAGATACATATACAGCAAAATTGTAGAGGCTATTACCCAAATATAGCAGATATGAGGGACAACTTTCTACCCACATCCCACTTGACTCATAACTTTATTAATTTTCATCCCATGTTCTAAGGCAATGAATAAGCATTCAACTCTGTGCAAAGTGGTCTGCCAAATCTATGTACAATAGGACCTCATTTTATACAAGCAATACCTTCCAAGACTCTTAGCATAAGTATAAAATTGTACATAATAAGGGACAGCTGGGTGGTTCAGTGAATTGAAAGTGAGGCCTAAAGAGAAGAGATCCTAGTTTCAAATCTAGCCTCAGGCATTTCCTACCTGTGTGTCCCTGGAAAAGTCACTTAACCTCTATTGCCTACCCAGTGACGGTGAACCTTTTAGAGATGGAATGCCAGGCCCTGACCCCACCCCACTCCCAGACTGAGTGCTGTGCTGCATCCCCCTCCAAAGACCACATTCTGTGCCTCCCCTTTACCCTACACAGGGGAGGGAGGAAGTGCTGCCATTGGGTTGCTGAGCAGAGGGATGGGGAATTTCAAAAATGCCCCCAGTCTCTCTGCCTTTCTAGTAACAACCTGGGGGTGGAAGGGTGAGTGCCCATAGAGAGCACTCTATGTGCCATGTTTGGCACCCATGGTGTAGATTCTCCATCACTGGCCTAGCCCTTACTGTTCTTCTGTCTTGAAACCAATACACAGTTTTAATTCTAAGACGGAAGGTAAGGGTTTAAAAAAAAAAGAAACAGAAAATTATGCATATTAGCAAACTCTTTTATTTAATAAATACTTCTTATAAGAATATACCTACCTAGGCACTTTTCTTGAGCTTATCAGAGTTACCAACATCACTACTCTTGTACTTTGGGACCATTATTAATAACTAAATAGCATTTATGAAACAAAGAGAAGCACTGCTATGACACTGACAATACTTGTTACAAGTAAGAACTCTCAACAAAGACTGATGCTGGAAACGTCTGGTGCAAAACAATGTAATCACTCACACTAACATTTCCCAGAGAGAGAATGAGCATGATTGGGCAAACTGCTTTGAGACTTTATATCGCTTGGGAAAATGGCATGGATTTAACTCGTAATTAAAAAAACCTTATTTTACAGATTTTTCTGTCTTTATTTTTTTAATTGCCAATCACTTGTGTTGAGTTTGAGCAAAACAAGTCTCAGTGTATGTGATGATGCTTCTTCATAAATTGACAGAACTATATTTATCCAAATAATTGGGGAGGGGAAGGCACTAGCACCTGAGAGGGCTCAAGAAAGGTTTCACATAGAGAAGATAGGGCTTGAGCTGAGAGACCATCTATCTATTCAGCAGAAGAAGAAAATCCTCAATGTGCCTGTGTTAAAGAGTATCTGCCTTGACATACTCAACAATCGATCAAAGTGTTGAAGTATATTCTACTCAATTTAACAAACATATTTAAAGGACTCTTACATGCAAGTCACTATACCAGCTGCTCGAGGCACAAAGATTAATAAATAGAAACAGTTGTTGCCCTCAGGAAGCTTATATTCTCTTAGCAGGGATACTTCATGTAAATACAAAGTGTGTCCAGAGCAATACAAAGTAATTTCAAGAGGAAGTTTGATTTCATTATTTTGATCGTCCTAGGTACTGACTAGAGAGCTTTGGGTAATCAAAGGCGTAGCAAGAGGGCTTTGGATGTCTGTGCCTGAGAATGCTAGGTCAGAGAAGAAAAAGACAGAAACCTAGAAGTGAGAAGGCACTAAAGCTACAATTTACCTCCTTCTCGATTTTGCTTCAGGCAGGCTAAAGGTCATTTACTAAATAAACAGAATCATAAAGCCATTTCCCTACTTTGGGTGTGATTCTGAAATTAAATCCACTTAGCACTTGGAAAGAGAAAAGTATTCAGGTTAGGGAAAAAAATCAATTGAATCCATTTTTCTGTACTTCTGGGAAGGACCTTGGGGTAGAAAAGATATAGGAAAATTTCTGTGGTTGTCTCTCACTCACTCTCTCTCTCCATTTTTCTCTTTGATTTTTTCCCCCTCGGTCTGGATTTGTAATAAAATATGAGGCTATAACCTGAAATTTGATGGCAACGTTAGAGGCATTTGCTACCCAGGGATCCCCAGAGCAGACAGCAGACAGGGGAGAAGTTTGCCAATGAAGCTTCCCTCTTCTTTGCCCTCACATTTGCACAATAGTTCCTGGTGGAATTAGATACCATACCGAATAACTGCCGAGACGGTACAAGGAGAATAAAAAACGTATGTGTCTCCTACATGGATGGAGTGGATGGGGAGTGATCTCACTGGCAGTCAGTATTATTGCATATAAGCAGACAGAATGCAAACATTACAAAGACAAGAAACTTTCTTCTACCAGGAAGTGCTGTCTGGCTGCTTCTCCTTTTAATACTATTGATTATGCTCCTGAAAGGTCATAAATTACTGGAGTTATTTTTAAGGATATTTGCTGAGCCCAACCTGTAAAGAGAGGTTAATCTAATGACTTCCCTCTCCCCTGCCCCCAGCGAGGCGTGGAGAAGGCTGGCTAGTTGGCTGCCTTTAAAAAAGCCCCTTGTTCCTATATTCAACCCAACTTCTTATTAAAGATAAAGATGAGTCAGATGGCACAGAGGATAAAATCATGTTTTGTAGCAGCAATACAAGGAGACCGGATGTGCTCTTTCTGAGGACAAAGAATGGCTACTCTGAGAAGAGTGGCATCATATCTCCAGAATGGGAATCTGCCAGGTTAGCCCTTCTGTACAAAAGAAGCACAAACATTCGAGATACTTGAGAGCCTCATTCACTGTTGTTTCACAGTCAAATACAAACACAAAAGGCACCAAATGTCCCCAAAGGGCCCATTTTTATAAAAGCAACCCCATTTAAAGCCTCACTGCCTTGAAAGAGGCTACTTTCAGATAAGTCAGCCAACACGGCAATAAAAAGGCAATGTTGGCATACCTCAGTGGTAAAGTTTTTTATTTTTGTTTATGTTTGCTTTTCCTTAAAACAGTACTGATACAGTCTATTTTTAATCTTTTTAAAGAATAGGCCTCTCTATCTCTCTCAGGCCAGAAGGGCAGGTACTACCCAGCCTGCTCCCATTCTGATCAGCTCCCGAGTTTTGACCCACTCTCTTTTCAACCTGGACCCATTTATCTCTCTATAGGCAACAAAGAGCCCAAACTTAGTCTCAGGTTTAGCATGTTAGTGCTGGGTGTTGACACATGAATGGCTTAGCCCACCATAGCTCAGAAAGCCTCCCTAGCAATTGGCATTGTAAGTGTGTGCCACAACACCCAATGGATAGATAGAGTTTAGGGGAAAGTATAGGAGAAAGTACAGGGAAATTTTAGGAGACAAAGTAGATGGAGTTCTTGACATGACAACAGGAAGCCCTGAGTTCAAACTAGGTCCCAAACACTACTTGAATGGCCGTAGGCAAGTCACTTAACCTCAGGTTCTTCATCAAAAAAAAAAAAAATGGAGGTGATAACACCACCTACCTCCCAGGGTTGTTGTTATGAGACTCAAATGAAATAATATTAGAAAGTACCTAGCACAGGACCTGGCTCTTTGTAAGCATCATACAGATGTTAGCTATTATTAGTTTAGGAAGAAATAGCTACATTGCAGTATTGTTTTGCAGAGGGGGAAAAAATCTTCCCAAACCACATCAATGTAAATTCTTCGATGTTGTTGTTGTTCAGTCATTTTTCAGTTATATCCAAATCGTTGTGGACCCATTTGGGGTTTTCTTTTCAAAAATCTGAAGTTGTTTGCTATTTCCTTCTTCTGCTCTTTTTACAGATGAAGAAAGGGAGGCAAACAGGGTTAAAATGACTTGCCCAGGGTCATACATCTAGTAAGTGCCTAAGCCAAAACTCAACCCAAAAAGAGTTCGATGGTTACTTTATTCACTAAACCACCTAGCTGCTTTAATGAGCTATGTTGATTTTTTTAACCCCTTAACTTCTGTGTATTGGCACCTTGGTGGAAGAGTGGGAAGGGTGGGCAATGGGGGTCAAGTGACTTGCCCAGGGTCACACAACTGGGAAGTGTCTGAGGCCAGATTTGAACCTAGGACCTCCCGTCTCCAGGTCTGACTTTCAATCCACTGAGCTATACCCAGCTGCCCCCGCTATGTTGATTTTAAGAGATTTATTGTCTTTCTATGCCAATCATCAGAAGTTTGGCAGATGACATTGTATGATTATCATATAGAGGATTCTGAAATATTCTGTAAAGACAGACAGGAGAGTGGAATGTACTTTCAGTTTGGTTAGATCTCCCTGCCAGACACAAAGTGAGGAAGACCTGGCAATGCTGGGAAAATGGAAGTGACCAACTAGGCTGCCTTCCCACCCTTCTGAGCCCATCTGTTCTCATCTCAAGTTGTGGGAAGGGAAAGGACGATTCTGCAGCGGCAGCTGTGGTGGCATGAAGAGGCCAAACACAGAGAGACAAGTGCCACAGCTAAGAAGCCTTTGAAGAGCATTCTTTTCCTGCTATTTCTTCCATACCACCAGAGGCAGCAAGGAGGAGTGTTCACAAAGCCAAAAATGCCACTCTAAGGCCTACTCAGACCTCTTTGGAGTCCAGGGGTGCCTGGATTTGTCAGAGTTGTGGTTGTTGTGTTGTTTGTTCTTAGAGGCAGATCAGATTAATTTTACTGCAGTTGAAAATCATGCAAATATAGTTTCGAAAGAGGCATTTAATTCTTTATTGCTCTTGCACACAACACAAATAGCACCTCCAGTGCTAACACTGCTAAGTGTTTTTAGTGTTATTCCACTATACAGTACATCACAATGTTAATTTTCCACATCACTTTATTCCTTCTCGAGCCCATATTTTACAACAGAGAAAACAAACTGCTTGTAATTACACTGCATGCCAGGACAAATTAAGTAAACACGCATTTTTAACGCTTTGGGCTGTTAGGGTGCAAAACAAAGGGCTTCAGTGAAGGTCAATACTGGAGTTATGCAATTGCCCTGGGATACAAAAGACAACCCTGTGATTGAACATGGGGAAAAATGGAAGCAGTTTCTTTCGATGCTGGGGAACTAAATTCTCAGAAAAAGCACACTGTCAATGAGCCCAGGTCACTTCTCTATTCCCAATTCATTCTCCGAGGGATTAATATCAATGTCAATAATAAAAAATAATAACAAACCAACAGAAAAATCTATTGTATCATTAGCACAAAGTCAACTGCAAATAAATCAGCTTTCTTCTTCCCTCATCTCCTAAACTTATAAAGAAACAATAGCGTGAGGTCGATAGGGTTGGCACATATGGCTCAGTCTCTCTTATTGTGAGAATACAAAATATTAATTGACATCTATCCTAAATGTTGTTAAGAATGACTGGAAAAGTGGAAAGCACAAAAGGGATAAATGAAGGCTATTTTTTGAAGTCCATGACTTAACCTAACAGCTATCACAAGGAACTGCATGGATATATGACTTGCATGTTTTTGGGTTTTTTTTTTTGTTTGTTTGGTTTGGTTTTATTTACTTATGGGCAAATAAGTTTTAGGTTCTTTATTTTTCCAGAAAACATTGACAGTTAGCATATTCTAGTACAAAAGCAAATGCATTATAAAATGCAAAGGAGGGAGACCAAGGCTGAGATAGAGAAAGATTGTTAAGAGAATTCCCTGCTACTACAATTTAACCAAATTACATTATAGCACTCTCTATTTATAGTGGTATTTCACCAAACAGTTAAATCTATATAATCTCTGATTTATCTTCATACTATCCTATATAATCAAAATTTCATCACAATGATATATGCTTTACAAAGTCCTTTTCTCACAGCCCCTCTACCATATAGGTAGTGGAGATGCTATTAGTATTATCTCATTTTAATCATTTTATTCTTGTACCTAGCACAGAGTTGGATAATCTTCACATCAATGAGAATTTATTGTGCTTTTATTAAGTGCCTACTATGTTCTGATGCTCACTAAATGATTGTGGATTCATTGATCAACTAATTACCCCATTATAAAAAAAAAAGTTTTTTTAACGGAAGCATTTAGAGCCTTAAGTAATTTATATAACATCCCATGGCTAGATGAGTTGGAATTTGAATTCAATTCTTCTGACTCCACATTCCAATAACTTTTTGGAAATCCATTTTGCAGACACCAATGCTGGTATCAACTGGGTTTTTGGGGGGTTGGTTCCAAGTCTGCCCCTGTCCCCTGAGAACTTACCCCAGGGAAGTTCAGACTGAACAATAGACCTCAAAGTACTTAGTTGGCCCAGTTCAGTTTGGGACTAGAAGACCTAATCAAATGTTAAGTATCCTTTTCTCCCAGTAGTTTCTCCCATTTTATCAAAGTCCTCTCCCAGGTAGCCCAGCCTGTTGTAAAGGATCAGCATCTCCCAAACCTAATAATCTTGTCTTGGACTTCTCATTTCCTTGTAGCCATGGTAGTACCAATCAATCATACTTCCATGTCCTTAGTCCCCCAAATGGTATATAAATTCTCCAAGTTCTATTATTCTTTGGAGAATCTTCTAGTGCAGGGGTAGGCAACCTTTTTGGCCATGAGAGCCATAAATGCCACATTTTTTAAAATGTAATTTCGTGAGAACCGTACAGTTCTCACAGTGGGCGCTCCTGTAACAATGTGCGCTCCTGTAACAGCGTCTGAAAAAAAATTGACTTTATGGCTCCTGCAGAAAGAGCCATATCTGGCCCTCAAAAGAGCCAGATATGGCTTGAAAGCCACACGTTGCTGACCCCTGGTCTAGTGCATTGATCATCCCAGAGATACTGTCCCCAGAGCCCCAGGATTTTGACTCTGAGTAGTTTGGGACCCTTGGCTCTGTGAATAGTGGTCCATTATTATGGATCTATCTCCTGATTTGGTTTTTTTAACTTCCTTAGTAGTAGTTCTGTGTTTTTCCAGGTTGATGCTAGAGAATATCAATTATCTTGAAAGAGTTAACTATTCCTAAATCTTGTTCTGCCAGATTTGTGCATCCACATGTCATCCACATCATGTAGATTACATTCTCTCTTCATCTCTGTCATTTGAAATTTTTTTCTTTCCTCAGTGCCCAGTTGTCTTCTCCTCCAACTATTGATCTCTCTCTCTCTCTCTCTCTCTCTCTCTCTCTCTCTCTCTCTCTCTCCTGTCTCTTATACAC
>NC_058130.1:586028215-586061239 GCF_016433145.1 Gracilinanus agilis
ATGTGTATAAGAGACAGTCTCTCTCTCTCTCTCTCTCTCTCTCTCTCTCTCTCTCTCTCTCTCTTTCTCTCTTTGTCTTTCTCTCTCTCTCTCCCTCTCTCATCAGATTTTCCTTGAGCTTGGTCTTGATCCCTTCTTTGCCTTCTCGTTTCCTTTTACTTTCTATCGAAAGTATTTATGTGGTTTATTAAACTTTTACCGAGAACCTAGTGTGTGCCAGGTATTTTGCTAAACAATAGAGATACAAAGAATATGGTCCATGTTCTCAAGGAGCTCACTTTCTAATGGATAAGATAACATGTGTGTAAATAGAATCCACTCCCCCTTCCCCCACCAGCTCATCCTTCCCAGCTGATCCCATTCTCATGCCTATGCTGCATAAATGGACATGAACACACAGGGATATGTACCAGGACAGAGAATAAGAGGGGTGGTGTGGTATGGATGGAGCTCTCTCTCTCTACTTCCCTGGACGGCAGCACTAGAAGCTGACAGAGAGTCATGTAGGAGGATCAACACGTGGTCAGACTTAGAGTAGAAAAATAGGCTTTGAACCTCTACCAATCTGCTCTCTCTATTTCAAGTCATTATTAAACTCTATGGAAACTAAGAACCTGGAGTTTGTCATTTCATTTTAACAATGGAAATTTCTAAGTACAAATAAACATTTAAGTACATCTAAGTACAAATAAACGATATATAGTAAAAATAAGAAATAATCAACACAGAGAAGGCACTAGAATTAAGAGAGACTGGGAAAGGTTTCCTGAAGAAGGTGAGGTTTTGGCTAAGACTTAAAGAAAGCCAATGAAGCCAGAAGATAGAGATGAAGTAGTGCATTTCAAGCCTGTGGGACAGGTAGGGAAAATGCCAAGAGTTAGGAGATGGAATTTCTTATTCAAAGAACAGCAAAGAGGCCAGTGTCACTAGATGCCAGAATATGTGATGGGGTTAAGGAGTAAGAAGAATGGAAGGAAGGGGCAGGTTATGAAGGACTATAAATACCAAAGATTTTGTATTTGATACTGGAGATGATAGGGAGCCACTGGATTTTATTGAGTGTAGGGGATGGAAAGAGGAAGTTATTTGGTCAGACCTGTGTTTTAGGAAGACCACTGTGATTGATAAGTGAGAGGATAGACTAAAGTGGAGAAAGACATCAGTTAGGGAGATTAACCAAAAAGCAAGAGTTCAGACTTAAGGTCAGGAGTCCCTCACACCTGAGGGATAACTGTGTCAAAAGAGAAAACAGGACTTATTCAAGAAATGCTAATGAAGGTCAAATCTATATTCTGACAATAAATTAGATATGGGGTGGGGCTGAGGAGTCAAGGATGACTTACTTAAGGGAAAATAAGTTTGGGGTTCCTTTTTTTCCAGAAACCAATGACAACTAGTATATTCTAGTACAAAAGCAAATGCATTGTAAAATGCAAAGGAAGGAGATCAAGGCTGTGGTAAAGAAAGATAGGAGAATTCCCCCACTAATACAAAGATTAACCAAAATAACATTATGGGCCTAGCTGCTTATAGTGGTGTTCCCAAAAAGCTAAATCTGTATAATTTCTGATTTATCTTCATACTATCCTAATCAAAATTCTAAAGTTGAAAACCTGGGTGACTTAAAAGGTGATAGCCTCAACAATAAGAGGAAAGTTAAGAAGCAGGGTGAGTTTAAGGGTAGGGGGGAGGGTAGGGGGGACAGATGAGGTCAGTTTATAATCACAAAAATTCAGAGTTAAAAGAGAATTCAGAGGTCATCTATTGTAACCCATTCCTGATTCTCTGCTACTCACATACCAGCCCAGTGAGGAAGAATCCTCGTCCTTATATTTCCAGCATCTAATACAATGCCTTTCTCCTAGGAGGCAGTTTATAAATGCTTGGTGACTCCAATCATATACTCAAAGAATTAAAGCTTGAAGGGAACTTAAAGATAATATAGGAAACCTTCCTCATTTTATAGATGAAGAAAATGAGGCTCCAAAGAGTGATTTGCCTAAAGTTATACAGGTAGTAAGAAAAAGAGATGGGTTTTGAGCCCTAGATCTCTGTGCTGTGACCACTAGATGTTATTTCCTAACAGTACACAAATTACGATAAAAATCTTCTCCCATTCCACTTTCCACATCCATAATCATAAAGTAAGTACCAAAAAGTTATTGCTAAGCATTCATATTTTGCACAGAGACATTTCAAATGGATTTGAAGATAGATTCTGCCCTTGCCTCTATTTCATTATAGCATTAACATTTTTTAAACCCCAGAAGTAAATTTCTCCTTCAGCTTTCCTCAGAATGTCAGGTATTTTGCAATAACAAAAACATTTTAATTGGCCAAAAGTTTTGTTTTTTATTTAAATGTTAAAAACTATCTAAAAGTTGTGTTTCTGTGTAAATTTGAAAATGGGGGGAGCTTTTTCATGTTTATTTAAATGTTAAAATTAATTTAAAATGTTGTTTTTATCTAAATTTTTAAATTGTTTTCCTCCACCCACGTACAGCTTTTATTTTTAGCCTTATCGAACACAAAGAGAGATATAGAGTTTTTTCTTCATTTATACTTTCTTATTGCTTTTGACAACAAAACTTTTATAGAGGAAAAAATAAGTGATTAATCTTTAATTTAGGGATAGCTAGATGACCCAATGAATAGCATGCCAGGTCTGGCATTTGGAGGACCTGCGTTCAAATTTGGCTTCAGACACTTCCTATCTGTGTGACCCTTGGCAAGTCACTTAACCCCAATTGCCTAGCATTTGCCTTTCTGCCTTAAGAGTTATTACTAAGAAAGAAACTAAGGGTTTAAAAGATTCTTTATTTTGAGTCATAATAGATTTATCTAACAAATCTAACAAAGAAAAGACTTAAACATATTTTTTTAATTTTTTAAATGATTGAACAACACATGAAACCAGATTTTTGTCTCAATCTTCCATAAAAAGAGCTTGGATAATTTGGGGAGCCATTTTTAAATATCATTAATATAGGATGTTAAGGTTTATAAAACACTTTACAAATATTATTTCATTTAATCCTCACAACAACTCTGGAAGGCAGGTGCTGCTATTAGCCATATTTTATAGGTGAGGATTCTTAGGTCAATAGAGCTTATACAATTTTCCCAGAGTCATACTGCTAGGAATTATATGAGGAAGGATTTGAACTGAGGTCTTCTTGATTCTGAGTCCACCATCTATCTACTGCACTACCTGTGGGCCTCAAAACAATCATAGTTGATTTGTTTCAAACATCTTCATCTTTTTCAGCATTTGGCTAAGACTTCAAAAGCAAAACCTTCTTAAATAACTACAGGAATCCCAAAAAGATCAAATCATGCCAGTATTTGGAGCAAGTGATTTTTACTAAAGATAGCATTTTTCTATCAGTCCCATAATTTCCCATCATGGAAAGAATGTCTCTGAAACATTATTGTTACAGCTAGACAGCATCTCCTTTAGAATAACTCTAATTAATTAATAATTATAACACTAACACTTGGCATTTCAACCATTCCAAATTTCAGAGGACTTCAGATTGCTTTATAAAAATGGATGAATTAAAGCTCACTACAACCCCAAGAGAGAGGAGAATTAGAATATAAGATTAGCTTCATCATTCTAATGACCTTTGAGATCATTTAATTCAAACCCTTCATTTTACAGAGGAGGTTATGAAGATCCAAAGTGAATTGAGCTTCATTTCAGCCAGATGCTCCTAAAAGAACCTTCTGAGAGATTGGCCTTGTCATGGAAATGCTTTATGAACAACCCTGCAAGTCATACAGTTTCAGTGTTAAAACTTTAAATATTACCTCTTGTTGGGGACGTTCATCCAGCAGTCATCCAAGCTGATTTGCAATTAGTACTTCTGATCTCAGAAATTCAACAGAATGACTTCTGCTAAGCTTGGCAACAAATAATAATGCTGCTTTCATTCAAAAAGGACATTGTCATTTACAAAGCTTTCACACATCTCTTCTCTCATTTGAGCCTCACAAGAGCCTTGAGAAAAGGAGAAAGTTAGTCTCTATTAACTGCATTTTTTTAAATAACCAAACAGAAGTCTAGGGACGTGGGTGGCTTTCCTAGGTTCACAACAGACATATTGGTCAGACAAGAACCCAGGTTCCTTGACTCCTAATTCAGTGTTCTTTTCTCTGTCCCACACTAGAGAACTAATAAACAGCATTGGAAACAGGGCACAGAACATTTGGCTAAAATTAAATTGATGTGTTTTCTTATCCAAAAACAAGAAATAGTTTTTTTGTCAATATGCTTTCATTACAAAGTTATTGCCTTGATACACACACGCACACACACGCACACACACACACACACACACACACACATATATATATATATATATATATATATAAAGGATACACATATATAGAGAATACATACACGCAAATATATATACCATATACATATATATATATGCACACATAGAGAGAGTGTGTGTGTCCCAAAAATCTAAGGAAGTTCAAAGCTTTTGTGAAAACATTAATCAAAGCTAATTTGCAATTAGCACTTCCGATTTCAGAAAATAATAGCAAAAGCTTAAAAAGGCTTTTAGGATAACCTGTATACCTCATGAAACTGATTTTTTAGAATTTTTTAAAAAATAATTTGTATATATTTCATACTTATTCACCTGTTGTTTATTTATTTGTATTCCCTGATGGCATCGGCTTGTTTCCTTTTATCTTCATATTCTAGCACCTAATATAGTATCTTTTAGCTACTGGTACTTAAAAATGTTTGATGAATGTAAGTAATGATAACCCCAAAAATCATTTTCCACCAAAAGACATATACTCTTTATAGGTAACATGAAAGCAGGGATTATGTCTTTGTATCCCCAACATAGTACCTAGCCCATTGGTTGTTCAATTGTTCAGCTGTATCCAACACTTTGTGATCCTGTGCACCTTAGCATGCCAGGTCCTTCTCTCCTCCATTATCTCCAGAAGTCTAGCTAAGCTCATATTAGTTGCTTCCATGACACTATTTCATTACATCTCGTCCTCTCTGATCCATTTCTCCTTTTGCCTTCAATCTTTCCCAGCATCAGTCTTTTCCAATAAGTCCTGTCTTCTTATTATGTGACCAAAGAATTTCAGCTTCAACTTCAGTATTTGTCTTTTCAAGAGTCTAGCACATGGTAGGAGCTAAATATTAAATTGAATTTATTTGACTTGCATTGAGTTAAATGTATAAACTCAAAGATAGGATCAAATCCACTAAGTGTGAAAGAGCTCATAGAAATCCATTTAGAATCTTCCCCAATAATAATCTCTTCTGGGAAATATGTAAATCCAACATGGCAATAAAATTCAACTTTCCAAGGGAATTAAATATCAACAACTTCAAAAGCACTTTAATCTCTCATAAGAGGGATATGTAAGAGGAAAAGGGTCATTGAGGAAGATTCTAAATGGATTTCTATGAGCTCTTTATAAGCAAAGCAAAATTTCTTACTCCTCTTCCAAAAAATTGTTTGCACCATGTCAAGTAGAATTATATAATGCTTCTCACTCTATACTTCTAAGTGATCTCATCAGTTCCCATGGACTTAATTACTATACTAATGATAATCAAATATACCAGTTCTGCCCCAGCCTCTCTGCTGACCTCTGATCTCATGTTTTTAACTGCCTTTCAGACATCTTGAACTGGAGTTCAGTAAACATCTAAATGTGTCCCAAACTGAAATCTTTATCTTTCCCCCTAAGTAGCTCCCCCACTCCTACCTTCCCTAATTATATAGAGAACAGAATACCATTCTCCCAGTCCCTCAGGCTCACAAGGGAGATATCATCCTCAATTCCTCACTATCTCTCACTCCCCTCTCTCCATATTCAATATCCAATCTGTTGCCAAGATCTGTTGATTTCACCTTTCTACATCTATCAAGGAGGTAGCCTTCTTTCCTCTGAAATAACCACCACTTTGATAAAGGTCTGCAACTAACACTTCAGTTATTACAAGAATCCACTGGTGGATCTACCAGACTCAAGTCTTTCTCTGTTCCAATACACCCTCTATTCAGTTGCCAATACAATTTTTCTAGACCACATGTCCAACTACGTCACAGCTCTATTCAGTAAAGTCCAGTAGTTCTTTATCATTTTCAAGATCTTTCTATCATTCAAAGCCCTTCATAACCTACCCTTAGCCCCTCCACTGTCTGTTACTTTTTCAGTCTTCTTAACACCTCATTTCTTGCCACATATTCTTTGATACAATTTCTTACTTGCTATTCCTTGAATAAGACACTCAATCTCTCAACTGTGGAAATTTTTTCTGCCTGTTCTCCTTGCCTGAAATGCTCTCTCTCCTCATCTCAGCCTCCTGGCCTTCCTAGCTTCCTTCAAATTCTAAATAAAAATCTACCTACTACAAAGAGCATTTCTCTGCCCCTCTTAATTTCTAGTACCTTCTTTTTTTGTTTTTGTTTTTTTAAACCCTTAACTTCTGTGTATTGGCTCCTTGGTGGAAGAGTGGGAAGGGTGGGCAATGGGGGTCAAGTGACTTGCCCAGGGTCACATAGCTGGGAAGTGTCTGAGGCCGGATTTGAACCTAGGACCTCCTGTCTACTCTAGACCTGACTCTCAATCCACTGAGCTACCCAGCTGCCCCCTCTAGTGCCTTCTTACTTTTAAATACTTCCTGTTTTTCCCGAATATAGTTTGTTTGGACATATTTGTTTGCTAGCTCATTAGACTGTGAGCTCCTTGAGAGCAAAAACTATTTTTTTGCCTCTTTTTTGTATCTAGAGCACTTAGTACAGTGTCTGGCACATCATAATAATAAATACTTAATGTTGATTGACTGACCTCGAATACTTTGAACTCTAAAACCTATTAGAGAGGCAACATGACACAGTAGATGGAACTGGAAGCAAATTCCTTCCCAAGTACTTACAAGTTGTATGTCTGGACAAATAGAGGAACTTCATTGTGCCTCAGTTTCCTAATCTGTGAAATGAGGATATTGGACTTGGTGGCCTCTAAGTGTCTTTCCAGTTCTGAATCTATGATCCTGTGATCAATTAAATTTATTTTAAAATTCCCTCTAAGGTATGTATGTGTGCCCATGTGTATATGCTATTTATATACAAACACACTTGCACATGTACATGTAAACACACATGTACGCATAAATGAACGTGTGATATAATTACATATAATGTATGTATGTACATATATACAGTCTCTACATGTTGTGGGGGTGGGGCGGCTGCATTTATGTATTTGTGGAGGAAAAGGTGAGTCTACATAGTTTACTTCAAAGAAAGGAAGATTTCAGTTCAATTCTTAACCCTAACATATACTGATTCTGGACAAATTATTTACTCTCTTAGTGCCCTCAGGCAACCCCCAAAGACAAGAAATTGTATTTAAAGAACAGATCAAGATATGGATCATTGGAGGGAATTTGCTCAGCAGGAATTCCTCACACCAATAATGAAACCACAGTTCAGGATCAATACATAATATATAACTGCATATTATATATTGGCCCTGACCTGGGATTTATTATAATATTTAATACACATAAGTTTGTGCATTTGTGTGTGCATGTATAATCTGTAGTTAACATCAATCTGAAATTATATATGTAATCTATAAATAATTGTAAACCATGATCTACTATATTAAATATGCATCTACATATTGTGTATGTATGGGTGTATACAGGGACTTTTAAGCTGTATATATTACATTTTTCTTTTTAAAAAGTACACTTAAAGATAGAGAGAGAAGAAAAAGGGGAGAGAAGGAAATAAAATGGAGGGAGCTGGGGAGAAGGAAGCAGAGATAGAGACAGACAGAGAGACAAAATGAGATTGAGATCTTAGAAGATATTTTGCAATAAATACCATGTTTGTGTATACTTTAAAAAAAAGAAAAGAAAGAAAACCTGTTATACAAAAATCCTAACTCACAAAATAGATAAATTGGGGGGGGGTGTTATAAAAATTTACATTACAAAAGGATTCTTTATTGTACAAAAGATTTCACCACAGGGCTCCTTTAAATAGCAAGCTTATGCTTGCATTTAAAATGCACTTCAATTTTCTAAAAATGTTGTTTACATACAACTTCTTTAAAAGAGATTTATGTCATAAAGTAAGGCTCATTTACTACATGTGTGATAACATTTATGTTTCATATGGACTTTGAAGAAACATGTCTGTACTACTAGATAGAGATACTTTACATTCAGTTATTCTGAAAGACCTTTCGACTATATAATAAGATAGTATCTAGGAACATGGGGGGTGATTTGGGATACACATTCACTCCTTCAAGAAAACAGTTCAGGGCAACCTTTCAGAAGGAAATAGAAGCCTTATTCATTTGGTAATTAAAAGAGGACTTAAAATGTTCTCAAACAAGAAAACCCACCCCCATTAGAATGTTGCCTTCAATCCTACACTGCCCATGAGGAAAGGAATCATGTTCTTTTTCTTTCCTTTTCCTTTCTTTTCTTCCTTTTTTTTTTGAGGTTGAGTCACCCTCTCTCAAGCAGGCTAGAAATATAGTAGCTTCTAAGTCCACACACAGAAGTTTTGACCTGTTCCACTTTCCTCCTAGACATTTTCTGAGCCCTTCTTAGGCAGCTTAATCCCTGTCCCCTCACATTTTGCGTAATTCATTATATTGGTACCAATCTTAGTGTTGGTATTCTGTCATCTTTAGTCCTATCAAAGCTCAAAAATCCCAAGTGTAAGTGATTCACCAGCTTCAACCCACCCAGGAACAAAAATTAAAGGAAAAGAACACTCCAGGTGACCATAGTTTTTTTGTTTTTGTTTTTGTTTTTTGACAATGAAAAGCTTCATTTATTTTTTTTTCACTTTCACTTTTAATTTTATTTTTAAAAATATTTTTCTATGTTTACATGATTTATTTTCTTTCCCTCTCTTCTTCCCTCCCCCCTCCCAGAGTTAATAAACTATTCCACTGGGTTGTACAAATGTTATCACTTGATACCTATTTCCATATTATTCATTTTTACCATAGAACTGAAACCCCAAATCATATATCCATATAAACAAGTTATAAGTCATAAGTCATAAGTTTTTCTTTTGTGTTTCTACTCTCATAGGTCTTTCTCCCAATGTGGATAGCATCCTTTTTCATAAATCCTTCAGGAATGTCTGGATTATTGTATTGCTACTGGTAGTAAAGTCCATTACATTGGATAGTTCCACAATGTTTCACTTTTTGTGTATAATGTTCTCTTGATTCTGCTCATTTCACTCTGCATCAATTCTTGGAAGTCTTTCCAGTTCATCACTCCTTACAGCACAATAGTATTCCATCATCATCAGATATCACAATTTGTTCCATCATTCCTCAGTCAATAGACACCCCCTCATTTCCCATTTTTTTGCCACCAGAAAGAGCACAACTATGAATATTTTAACAGTTTTCCTTAATTTCTCTTTGAGGTACAAACCCAGTAGTGGTATGGCTGGATCAAAGGGCATGCCTTCTTTTAAAGCTCTTTGGGAATAATTCCAAATTGCCTTCCAGAATGGCTGAATTAATGCAAAACTCCACCAGCAATGCATTAGTGTCCCAATTTTGCCACATCCCCTCCAACATTTATTATTTTCCTTTACTGTCATATTGGCCAATCTGCTAGGGGTGAGGTGGTACCTCATAGTTGTTTTGATTTACATTTCTCTAATTATGAGAGATTTAGAACACTTTTTCAAGTGCTTATTGATAGTTTTGATTTCTTTAACTGAAAACTGCCTATTCATGTGACCATAGTGATTCAAGAGATGCCATAAAGACTCTGGCCAGACAAAAGAGGGCTGAGACTTCAAAATCGACTCCCTCTCATCTCCCCTCTATAAAACATTGGTTACGTGGCTTTCATTATTGTTACACCTGCCCATAGTGGGATGGCTTTGTATATAGTCTTGTCCTGGCTTTCAGAAAAAGGCAGAGTCACGTTCATATTTAAGCTTT
The DNA here is from genome assembly GCF_016433145.1 of Gracilinanus agilis. NCBI lineage: Eukaryota > Metazoa > Chordata > Mammalia > Didelphimorphia > Didelphidae > Gracilinanus > Gracilinanus agilis. Next base: position 586,038,209 of record NC_058130.1, read on the forward strand.
AAGGATTTCTTTTGTGTGTAAAAGCCAATGGCAATATTCATGTAATATGCTCAATTCTGTCAGGGCACTCCAAGATGGCACTGTCACAAAATTATTGTTCTCCACTGCTAATGGTATACTAAGTGATATGAAAGACTCGATAAGACTTACACAATTTACATCCAAGAAATATCTAAGGCACCAAGAAGTTTGGACCCAAGGGATCATTAACGTCCACCCTGTCACAAGTACCCCTGAATATATCTAATCTTTACCTTGGAAGATCCCTGAGGGATCATTTGGCCCCACCACCCTGAGTTATTACTGAGTATTATCATCCCTATTTTACAAAGAATTGGTGCCCAAAGAGGACTTATCTGAGGCCACACTTAGCTAATACTTGTTAAACAAGGTCTAGAACTGAAGGCTCCTCTAGCACCATACTGACTACTTTTTCATCTACATTGTATTGTGCCTTTAATCATACAGTAGCACACTTTTTTGGCTCGAGAGGGAGGGTTGGGACAGGACTTGTGATTTCACATGTGGGGAACTTCTCATGAGGAAACTACTTCTACCACTGCAGAGGGACACCTGCTTTGTACCTTATCTTCTTCTGAGTTCTCCTCCTTCATGGTGGGGTTTAGGAACTTGCCCAGATTTGCATAGCCAGTATGAAACAGAGGCAGGACTCCAGAACTCTGGTCATTCTGACTCCAAGGCGAACTCTCTACCCACTATGAATTGCTGCTGCTCTCCGTAATAACAAATCTCAAAATACAATAAATCTTGGACGGTGTTACCCTATGTTACTACCTAATGTCTCTTTATCCAATATCTCTCCTAATTTTGATGTTTACTATCTGTTCAAAAAAGAATGTCATAAAAGTTCTCTGAGCCTTATTTTCTCCTTGCATAAAATGGAGATAAGTCTTTTAATATTCGCCTGAATGTTTATTGTGTCAACATGGATTTCTGGATGACTCAGTTTACCCTTACTTTTGAGAAACTCCAGTACTAAGCACACCTGTTTTGATTTGAATGTTAAGCAGCTTTTCGTTTTGAAGGCTTCTCTATTGAATAAAAGTTTCCTCTCTGTGTTTGACCCTTGTCTTTAATTTCTTACAAACTGATCATTTTCTAATGCCATAGCTGCTACACACCTGTTTATGTTTAGTCTTTGTAGGCTTCCCAAAAGGTATAAAGAGATTCTCAGGTTCAGTATCTCTTTGGAGTTGGCATCTAGTATGGTGTCTTCTCCCAGGGATACAGTTCCCAGAGCCTTTGGTTCTGTATGGAATTTCATTTATGACTCTGTGTGGTAGCCAGATTAATAAGCCTATCCCTTTTTCTCGATTAAAGAGTAGGTTTTCTAACTACTTGGAAGTTCTGTATTTATTTCCAAGTTGACAATTGTGAGGCTTAAATGAGATAATGTATTAGAAATGTATTATGGGGGGAGCTTGGTGGTTCTGTGGATTGAGAGACAGAAGGTCTTGGGTTCAAATGTGATCTCAGAGACATCCAAGCTGTGTGACCCCTCAGCTAGTCCCTCAACCCCCATTGTCCAGCCCACACAGCTCTTCTGCCTTGGAACCAATACACAGTATTGATCCTAAGACAGAATGTAAAGGTTTTAAAAAGTTCATTGCAAATTTTAAAGTGCTATGTAAAAGTAATCTTATTTTTATTTCTGAGGGGCACAATGGAGTAATGGCTATCAGCTGGCCTCGAAGAAGGAATGTGTTTATAAATGTTCAACAACAGATTCTCAAAAAAAGGTGTATGCAACCCACTTTTAAGATTTAGCTTTATTTATTAACATTTTTCTCCATCATTTTCTTCATTTTAGACAAGCAATAAAACAATAACTTAAGGCCTGATTTGTAACATTTGCTTATTTCCAAGACATAATAGAAGAGGCCTGAGCCTCTTTAAGGTAAGCCTAGCACACCCCTAACTGGAAATCAGGAAGACCTGAAGGTCAAGCCCTGCCTGACAAGGAATGGCTATAAAACCACAAGTATGTCTCAGTACAATTCTCAAAAAAATATAAACTAGAGATGAGTTGCTATTTTGCATGGTGGCACAGTGGATGCCAACCTAAGATATGGACTCAGAAAGACTTGAGTTCAAATCTGTCCTGACACTTTTTAGCTGTTTGACCCTGGGCAAGCACTTATTCCTGTTTTCCTCAATTTACTCACCTATAAAATGAGCTGGGGAAGAAAATAGCAAACACCTCCAGGATTTTTGCCAAGAGAACCCCAAATGGGGTCACAAAGAATCAGACACAGTTGCAATGACTAAACCACAAATCATGGAGGAAGGCAGCTAAATGGTTCAATGGATAAGGTGCCACATCTAGAGACAGGAGGTCCTAGGTTTAAATTTGACCTTAGACATTTCTTAGCTATGTGACACTGTATAAGTCACTTAACCCCAAGTGCCTAGCCCTTACCTCTCTTCTGCCTTGAAACTTAGAATTGATTCTAAGATAGAAGGTAAGGATTTATTTTTTTTTAAATCACGAAGGAAACTTCTACATCAGAAGTTCCCCATATCTAGGAACACGAGTCTAGACCTCCATCATCATTATTATTATCATCATTATCATTATATTATATTGTTGCTGTCCTTTAGAGACCATTCATTCACACCTTCATGTGCATTGTTGGGTTGAAGGGGAGATAAGTACAAATCTAAAAACTCAACTAGGATACTGCTGTCTCATTTCACTTGTCACTTGAACAAGCACAAGTTCTCTAAGTCAGAGGTCGGATACTGTCTGCATTTTAGCAATAGAATCAATCTGTCTCAAGGAAATAGTCATTATACACTCAACTAACCAAATTTCTTGAAGCTACATCTTTTTTATTGATTTTCACACCCCGCTGCTTATTTCTGTCATATAATCATTCCAAATACCATCTATATTACAGTGTGTCGCAGTACCATAAAATATACCATCATAATTAATCTCCTCAACTTTAAAATTAAATGCCACTAAGTTTAGGAACCTGGAACCCTTTGGTCTCTGGATGACTCTAATTACAAACATCAAGAACTTTGCCGCACTCTACAACATCCCTAATTTTCATAAGGGAAATGTTTTCCCCCCTCTCTACTTCCCCCTCTCGCTCCCCCCCCCCCAAGAATCAAAGGTTCATAAAGGACTTGTAAAAGTTTAGTGAATAGGGTCTATTGATCTCCCAGTATTCAAGCCAATTCATTCTAGTCATTGCTTGCAGTAAATAATGATACAGATGTTATGAGGATCTTTCCCTCCCTATGAACAACTCTTCAGTTGTATTCTCTTATAATGATGTCACTGATTTACAGAGGTTGTCCAAGTTACCTTATTAATTAGAAGATGCATTACGCCTATTGCAAAACATTGCTCTGACTGTGAGCTATCACTGCCCAAGGACCTCTAAAAGACAAAGAATTCCATTTTGCAAAATCTAGTTAACATATCAAAGAGCAGTAAATGTGCAAATTGCTGTCATAAGGAATCCTTTATTGCTTTTCCTTTTCATGATGTCACCCCACCCCCACCCTCCCTATTCTAGCCACTTTGACAAGGTTACTCATTGCAAAAAAAAAAAAAAAAGAGCAGGCTGTTTGTGTTCTTTAGATGTTTACCTTCAGTAAAAGACACTTCAAAGGGTGCTTATGAGACTCTCCCCTTGCCCAGCAAACACTTAAAACCTATTGTTGTGATTGATGAATCCTTCTCTGAGATTTAATAATATAAGCAGAAGCCAGGTCCTTTTTTTTTTTTTTCCTTAAGGCCAGCTGTTTTACTAATGGGCTAACAGCTCATGGGTGGCCTGAATTTGGATAATGTTTCAGTGTCTATTTGATTCACTCTCTCTGTCTCTCTGTCTCCCTGTCTCTCTGTGTGTCTCTGTCGCTCCCTCTTTTGTTGATGGGGGAAAGGGGTTAATCTCTGATTTTAGCAAAACAGACATCTCATTACCATTTTCTGCCTAAGCATCTCATCATCTTGACCTAATATTTCTATATTGAAATGATTTCCATGAAGATTGCTCCATTCTTATGTCTGTATGAAGTTGCCCGAGTGGGTTTGAGGAATATTTCAATCCCTCCAGAGCACCAGACTCATGATGTACCCAGGAAGAATAAATTAAAATGGCAGCTCACCAAACATGTTAGCGATGTCCTAAGGTCTGGTGTCATCCATAGCTACCAGGAAGAAACTCACAGAAAACAGATTTTCCATTGTTTCCTTTCTGCTCAGTGGTCTAGAGTCCTCTATCCTACACTCCCATTTGCTGCAGAGGCAGGGAACCAATCGCTTTTTCAGGATGACTTTGGGTCAATGTGATTTACCTGCTAAAATGTCAGATTGAAACATTTTCATGAAAGTACTGTTTCCATGCTAACTAAACTCATGGGAAAGAGGGATTTGTCTTATATTTCTCGAAGAGCAAGCTCAGCAAGTTGTTGAAAAATATTATCTAAACACTAAAAAGCTAGAGTGTACCTCATGCCGAAAAAAGTTTTCTAAGTTTCAGCAAAATTGAAAAGAAGATTGAGAGGCAGAGGAAAAAGAGAAAAAAATAGGAAAAAGGAGAGAAAAAGAAGGAAGTTCACATTTATTTAGATCAATATGACAAGCTTTTTTTAAGCATCACAATGTCCTCATGCTAAGGATATAAAGGTAAAAATTATCAGCCCCTACATTCTTGGGGATTACATTCTAGTTCACAAGTCTCATAGTACAGTGGAAAGAATATGGCACCTGGGTTCAAATCCTATCTTTGCTGTTTTTCACCTATGAGATTCTGGTAAAATCATTTAACCTCCCTGGTCTTTTGTCTCTTCATCTCTAAAATGAATGAGTTGAACTAAATATCTTCTGAGATCTCTTCCAGCTCTAGACCTATGATCCTAAGGTTTACAAATCATGTTGCTGATGCAATGTCTTTTGTGAGAGTCTCCTAGTGTAAAGACCTGCTAACATTTGGAATGATGAGACATAGGTTAAAGTTCTAACTGATAACTCACAACCTAAGTGACTGTGGTGAAGTTACTTATTGCCTCTAGATCCCAGCTTCCTGCTCTGTAAAATGAAGGTGTGGGACTAAATGATGGCCACTAAGGTCCTTGTGAAGTTTAAATGCTATCCCAAATTTTAGAGTTCAGGAAATTGATGTTCAGAAAGGTTAAATGAATTACTCATAATCATATAGCTGGTCAAAGACAGGATATGAACCCACATCAAATCAAGTCAGTCACATCAACAAGCATTTATTAACCTCTTATTATATATCAGGAGAGGCAGCTAGGTGGCACATTGTATAGAACACCAGATCCAGAGTCAGAAAGACTCATATTCCTGCATTCAAATCTGACTTCAGACACTTGCTAGTTGTGTGACCCTAGACAAGTCACCTATCCCTGTTTGCCTTAGTTTTATCATCTAGGAAGTGTGCTGGAGAAGGAAATGGCAAACCGCCCCAATTTTTGCCAAGAAAAATCACATATAAGATCACGGAGAGTCAGACACAATTGAAAAAAATTATTAAAAAATAAACAGGTAGAGATTGAGATCAGGCACTATGCTAAATGATAGGGATATAATGTAAGATTAAGAAAAATTCCTGCCCTCAAAGAGCTCATACTTCTACTGGGGGAGGTAACATGCAAATAACCATGTACATAAATGATATCTGCATGTAAATTGGAGGTAATCTCAGAGAGTGGGCACTAGCTTTGAAGAAGAACAGGAAGGGTTTCATGTAGCAGGTAGTTTTTGAGCTGAGACTCGAAGAAAGCCAAGCCAAGGAGTGGGAAGTAAAGAAGGAGAATATTCTAGGCATGAGAAATAACCAAGGAAAATTCTGTTGGGGGGGGGGGAGGTCAGCTTGGTGGCTCAGTGGATTGACAGTCAGGCCTAGAGACAGGAGGTCCTAGATTCAAATCCAGCCTCAGACACTTCCCAGCTGTGTGACCCTGGGCAAGTCACTTGACCCTCATTGCCCATCCTTACCACTCTTCCACCTAAGAGCCAATACACAGAAGTTAAGGGTTTAAAAACAAAACCAAAAAAAAAAAAAAGAAAGAAAGAAAGAAACAAAGACACCAGGATCACTGGATCACAGAGTAAGTTGGCAGGACTAAAATGTAAAAAGACTGGAATAATAGGAAAGGCCATGGTTGTGAAGCACTTTAAAAACCAAATAGAAGATGTTATATTTGATCACAGAATTCATAGGGAGCCACTGGAGTTTACTGAGGAGGGGAGCTGATGGGGTCAGACCTATGCTTTACAAATATCCCTTTGGGAGCAGAGTCGAGCCAAGTTAGAGTGGTAGGAAGGAGTATAGTGAATCCCCCTCCTCATAACTCCTCCAAACAAATCTAGAAAATGTACCAGACAGAATGCTGATGGGGAAAGCCTAGTTAAAAATCACAGTGTCTCATTCACCTAATCCAGTTCAATAGAGGAAGATAAATAGGGAAGGCTCTGGAAAATGGTGCTAGATTTGGCCTAGGAACACATGGAACTCAGAAAAAGGGTCTATACCATGCCAAGAGGTATAATGGATAATGGATCATAACCAGACCTATACTAGGTACTTTGATAGGTTCAAATGGCGATTTATCACTCACTACTCAGTTCCAGGTCACAAAATCAGGGCAGATTAAAAAAAGGACTCACAAGGATAATTAGGTGGCTCAGTGGATACAGAGCCAGACCTGGAGACAGGGTCCTGGGTTTAAATCTGACATTAGATACTTCCTAGCTAAGTGATCCTGGGCAGGTCCCTTAACCCAAATCGTCTAGCCCTTAACACTCTTCTCCTTGGAACTGATACTTAGTATCAATTCTATGGTGGAAAATAAGGGTTTGGTTTTTTGGTTTTGGTTTTTTTTTTATTAAGAAGAAAAGGAAGACCTGCATAGGAAGGGATTGGGGGGAGGAGGTGTTCCTACTAAGGGAGGTCAACGTGGTATACCCAAAAAGGAGGAAGTTCAGAAGCCAGCAGCAATAGTGCTGCTCAGATACTAGGCATATAGGGAGGTCCTATTTCTAGCATTAGCATGAAGAGGAATTACAAAAGCAGGAATCCCAAACCAAGAGGAACTGTAGATTCTTTTTTTTTTAAACCCTTACCTTCAGTCTTGGAGTCAGTACTGTGTATTGGTTCCAAGGCAGAAGAATGGTAAGGGTAGGCAATGGGGGTCAAGTGACTTGCCCAGGGTCACACAGCTGGGAAGTGTCTGAGGCCAGATTTGAACCTAGGACCTACCATCTCTAGATCTGGCTCTCAATCCACTGAGCTACCCAGCTGCCCCCAGAATTGTAGATTCTTCTACTTTGAACCAACAGCTTTTTCATCTAGTTTCAAGGAACCTCGTTCTACTGTCATCTATTCTTGCTCAGACCCAAGCCAAGATCAGGAATTTGCTGAGTACAGATCAGGTAGGCAGTAATCAATACACTTTGGAAACACTGAAAACTTGAAGGTCCCTGGGCTGTCCCTAAGATTATAGAATAACACAACACTTAATCCTCTCAAAAAGGCAGCAACAAGACAAGCGCAGATCTTCTGTCCAGAATTGCTACAGAGTCCAGCCCTAACATCAAGTCCAAAGTTGGGAAGTAGACTGGAAGAATGAACCAACAAAAAAAAAAGAACTATTATGAGGGCAGGAAAGTTCAAATTACAAACCTAGAAGAGAATGACTCCAAAATACTTACAAGCAAAGCCCCAAAGGAAAAATACACACACACACACACACACACACACACACACACACACACAATTCAGCCAGAATTCCTAGAAGAGAGGAAGCAAAGGTTTTATCTTTAAAGTTAAAAATGTTTTTGTAACTAAAATAAGAATGCGGAGAAAAAATGGAAACAAAATAAGAGCTATGGAAGAAAGAATTAGAAAAGGAAGTAACAGTTTGGCATAAAGTGTCCAAGCAACAAAATATCTGAAAATTAGAATGAACCAAATGAAAGCCAATAAGCAAGGCACTGAGAAATAGTAAAAGAAAGTCAAAAGAGTGAAAATATAGAAGAAAATGTAACATTATCTCATAGAAAAAAATTAACCTAAAAAACAGATCAAGGAGGAAAAAATTTAAGAATCATTAGACTTGTATGATCACCATGCATAACCTGGATCAAATTGTTTACCATCTCAAAGAAGGACAGAGGGAAATCATTTGGATCATATAATTTTGGAAAATAGATATCAAATTGTAATTACATGTAAGTGGGAAAGTAAAATATTTGTTTTTTAAAAAGGAATCATTAGACTGTCTGAACAATATGACCAAAAAAGTACCTGGAAGTGATATTCCAAGGAATCTTGAAAGAATGGCTAGATCTCTTAGAACCAAATGGCAAAATTGAAATAGAAAGCACCCAGTGGTCACCTCCTGAGCAAAAATCTTAAATGAAAACACCCAGGAATATTATAGACAAACTTAAGAAACTCTATTTCAAAGAAAAAAATGCTACAAGTAGACAGAAAGAAATCAAGCACCAAAAAATCCTGATAAAAAGATAAGAACCACATGGAAATGTTGAAGTAAAAACACAAGAGTAAAGAGAAACATAAAAAGGTGAACATGATTAAAAATAATAAAACTCTAAACAAAGATAGAGAAGATGCTATATGAATCATCTCTTATCCCTATAATCAGGGATCATAAAGAGAATGTGATGATAAGGCCTGGGAATGGTTATTATGTATTGATGATCTTAACGCAATAACAGAAAGAGGAAGAGGAATACACTTGACAAGGATAAGAAAAAGGAAAGTGGAAAGTTAGGGTAAATTATCTCAGAGGGTGCACAAGTACACATCTATACAAACAAAGAGGAGGGGATGAGTGAGGAGCAGCTGACACTTGAACCTCACTTATCATCAGAATTGGTCAAAAGAAGGAAGAATATGCCCACACATTGGGTTATAGAAATACATTTCACTCAACAGGGAATAGGAGGGAAAGGAAGGAAGGCAAATTAGAAGAAGATTAAAGAAGGGATTAGTCCTAAGCAAAGCAAATTCTAAGAATGCACAAAAATATTTATAACTCTATAGTTCTTTATAGCTCTTGAGAGAATAAAGAATGGGAATCTGATGAGGGGGCATAAAATGGGGAATGAATGAACAAGTTATGGTATATAAATGTAATGAAATATTATGATACTGAACACTTATCAGTGTAATGACCAACCAGGATTTCAGAGGAATGATGATGAAACATGCTATCCACATTCTGGTAAAAAGGTTAAGGACTTAGAATGAAACAAATTTGTTTTAGACAAAGCTAATCTGAATATTTGTTTTAATTAACTACACATTTTTGTAATGAGCTTTGATTTTTTTGTATTCTCAATTGGTGGGAGTGGGAGAGAAGAGAGAAGGTAAGAAAACAGAATTTGACTTATTAAAACAAAAAAAATTCTTAAAGTTTTTAGAAAGGAGTAACATTTTGGCAGCTGAAGATGGCCTGGGGTGCGGAGAAATCTGAGCTAGGGAAACTAGCTGGCTACTCTAGTCATCTAGGCATGAGGTGATGATGGCCTGCACCAGAGAAGTGACAATGTCAGGAGGAAAAGAGGGGCTCATACAAAAGATGTTAAGAAGGTAGAATCTATAGAATTTGGCCACAGACTGGATATAGTGAGTAAGGGAGAGTGTGTACAATCCGGATGATGATCCAACCAAAGGAGACTGATAGGGATTCAGTAGATTAATTAGAGGAGAACCAAGAGAGAACAGTCTTGTTAAAATGAAAAAAGAAAACTCAAAAAAGAGGGGAGTATCAAGGAGAAGAATCTGATTGACAGTGTCAATGTGTCAAATGAAACAGAGAGATCAAGTTGAGGATTTAGAAAAGGCCATTCACTTAGGTAATTAAAAAATCATTGATAAACCTTGGAGGGGTCACTTTCAAATGAATAATGAAGTCAGAAGTCAAAGTGCAGAGACTTTAGAAGAGACTGAAAGGAGAAGTAGAGGCAACTCTAGTAGATGGTTTTCTCAAGGAGGAGAGATATAGGACTGTAGCTGCTGCAGATGGAGAGGCAATCTGCTGGAGAATATAGGATAAAATGGGATCACTGCACAAGCTTTGCCTTGCTAGGTTTGTTCTCTGTCCCACTGGATGAATAAGTATTGGAGATGGCCATAATTTTATGATCAGAATAATCTAAACATGGAGAAAGTTCTAACAATGGGGCAAGTGGGATGGGATCAGGAAAGATATAGGAAAGAAGGCTAGAGATTCCATGACGTTGAGAAGGAAATAAGTTAAGTATATGGAAGACCATCTGGGGCAGATCAAAACATGTCTACTTTACAACTTAGAAGGGGAATCCTCTGAAGCAAACTAAAGCATGAAGAATCTAAGTAATACGTAGCTAGTGTCAAAAGTAAATTTTGAATTCAGGTGTCTTTGAACTCAGAACTCAGCCCTCTATCCACTCTATCAGTCTGCCTCAGCTTTATGTATATTTCTTGAAAATAGTTAGAGTGAGAAATGGAGTAGGAAATCTTGATGACCTGCAAGTGAAACAAAGTATCTGCCAGTAAGATCAGCTTTTAATTGAAACCAAAATTTAATTAAAAAGAGAGAAAAATACTTACTGCACTCTTAATGAAATCAGGAAACTTCAGCGCATTCAACTGAAGAAGAAAAAGCAGCCTTTAAAGAATCTTTAGTAAAATATAGACATCCATCCCCGGAGAGTTCTTTGCCTACTCCTTTCTAGATGGTATAGTTAAAAGAAAGAAATAATTTGAATGATAGATGCCTGGAAACCCCAGAATGTTTTTCTCTATTGGTTCAAAGGTTAAAAAAAAAATAAAACAATCTACAACTGAAATCTTGGAAATATCTTGACCTTGGTACTAGAGTTGTGGCTAGCACAAGATTGGTACTAAATTAAATGTGTGTTGACTGACCAATGGACTATGTCCATCAATTTAGAATGTGAGATGCTTGAGGATAGGGATTGCGTTTTTGCCTTCCTTTTTACCCCCCATCATAAAGCACAATACCTAGCACAAATAAGTTTTTACTACTTAAGTGGATTAAGTGGATCCATATTCTTTTGCTGAAACCACTTCTAACATCAGAGGCCAATGAGATCTCTATTCCTGTTTTCTTTGTAACTAAAAAAACATAAGTTGCTTTTCAGCTTCTGCCCAAAAATATACTTGGTGTATAGTGGCCAAGAGGTTGGTTGGCATATATAGACTTTAAAAAACTCACTGAGGGGTTTAAAAAGTGAGTTTCAGAAACACTATGAAAATAATTGGTTTTGAATGAAATTCAAGTGAAGGGGGAAATGGCAACTATGGAAAGGAATGGAAAAAATATTTAAGTACTTAGAATATGCTAAACACTGTAATAAGCTTTATGGATACAAGCAAGACAACTCCCTTCTCAAGGTGTCCACATTCTAAATATATAATACATAAGACAATACATAAAGGAGGGTTCTGTGCATGACTGATAGAAAAGCCATGATACTTAAATTCTGACAGGTAAAATAGTAGGGCTGATAGCAAGGTCCTCTGGACCTTGGCAAGCAATGGTAAATCGTATGGTCTCCTCCCAAAAGGATAATGAGTGGGTCCAAAGGTAAAAATAAAGTTGTATTCTGGAAAACCTCTGATAGAAGTGGGTATGGAAGGAAGTGTACCAGCATCTGATTGAGATCAAGTATCTGGTGGTTAATAGGAACTGAACAATAGGAAAATGGGGCAATGGAGTAATGAGGATTATGCTTTGAAACAAGAAGATCAATGGTTCCCTATCATGCAATGCAGTACTGTTGGTCTCAATGATTGATCCACACACCAGTGGATCTGAGGCAGGGAAGAAAGTTGCTAACTGCCCCAGAATCTGGCAAAAGCTTCTTTTCCCACTACATGAGTTGCTTTTTATAAGTCTTAGGTCTGAATACAAATGTGAGATCTTTCTAGGTATGTTTCAGTTTCTTAGAGAGTCCAACTCAGAAATTGCCTCCTTGGTTTCACACTTAGTCTTTCTATTAGGACCCCTGCATCATAGCACTGGAGATCTGAAGATAAAAAAAAAAAAAGGATCCATCTTTGTCCTCGAAGAGTTTACAGTTTATAGTATATACAATATATATTCATATGCATATATGTAACAATTCCAAAAAAATATATGCTATGAATGCAAAGTAATTCCAGGAAAGAGAGAACCTTAATATGGGATGGGAGGGAATTGAAAAAGGCTTCATAAGGAGAAGATGTTTTAACTGAACTTTGAAGAAAGTTAAGTTTTCTAAGAGCGGGTGGTGAGAAAAGGGACATTTCAGGCATGGAGGGAGTGTAGGAGTGAGTATGGTCAGCCTGTGAAAATGCACAAAATTGAAAGTTAGAGTGCTGTGGATAAGAAAAAGATAAGATGAGTATTTTGTCTGGAATTGTAGAGTGAATGAAGTGGTTAAGAACATTTTCTTGCAGGCAATAGGAAAACCCAGAAACTTCTTCAAGAGGAAGGTGACACAGTCAGACTTGTGTTTTATCAATATCAATTTAATGATTAGAGAAATGCAAATTAAAACAACTATGGTATACCACCTCACATCCATCAGATTGGCTAAAGGCAGAAAAGGAAAATGATAGATTCTGGAAGAGAATGTAGAAAAAATGGGACACTAATGCACTATTGGTGGAGTTGTGAACTGGTCCAACCATTCTAGAGAACAATTCTGAACTATGTCCAAAGGCATACTTTTCGCCTGACAATACTACTAATAAGTCCAAAGTAATCAAACAAAAGGAAAAAGGACCTACACATACAAAAATATTTATAGCACCTCATTTTTGTGGTGACAAGGAATTGGAAATTGGGGGAATGTCCTTCAATATTAGAATGACTCAAAAAGTTGTGGTATATGATTGTTAAAGAATATTATTGTGTTAAAAGAAATGACAAGCAGGATGGTTTCAGAAAAACCTGGGAAGATATATAAACTGGTGCAAAGCAAAGTGAGAAGAAAAATTTAAATGAATTAAAAATATCAATTTGACCACACTAAACACCTTCCTTAAAGGCTAATATAGATGGAAGGATGGAATCATATCAGAGGTGGGGCAAAGGATAATGTTCTCTTCCAAATTCTGCATGAAACAATCTGAACAAATTCCTATCATGCCCAGCTTCTGGACATTAACAGTTACCCTTTCATCCCTCATCCCACTACCTAGTGATTAGGAAAAGAACAATACAGAACAATACAGTTTACTACATAGACTCTATTAGACAAAAGCTTTTCATAATTTTTTTTCCTATAGTGAAACTGTGCCCCTCTTACTGTAACTCAGATAGGGAAAGCAAGAAGTAGGAAGTTGAGCAGGCTTTATCAAGTCAAGTTAAAAAGCAATTATGAATCTACCAAAACAAACACAGCAATTATATGAAAACAACTACAAAACTCTTTCCAAATGAATAAAACTGGATCTAAACAATTGGAAAGCCATTGATTGCTCATGGGTAGGATGAGCTAACATAATAAAAATGACCATTCTACCCAAATTAATTTACCTATTTAGCGCCATACCTATCAAACTACCAAAAAACTTCTTTACTATATTAGAAAAAACTATAACAAATTTCATTTGGAATAACAAAAGATCAAAAATATCAAGGGAAATAATGAAAAAAAATGTGAAGGAAGGGGGCCTAGCAGTACCAGATATTAAACCATACTACAAAGCAGCAGTCATCAAAACAATATGGTACTGGCTAAGAGACAGAGAGTAGGATCAGTGGAATAGATTTGGGGTAAATGACATCAGCAAGACAGTGTATGATAAACCCAAAGAGCCCAACTTTTGGGACATGAATCCACTATTTGACAAAAACTGCTGGGAAATTTGGAAAACAATATGGGAGAGATTAGGTCTAGATCAACATCTCACACCTTACACGAAGATAAATTCAGAATGGGTGAATGACTTGAACATAAAGAGGGAAACCATAAATAAGTTAAGTGAACACAGAATAGTATACTTGTCAGATCTCTGGGAAAGGAAAGACTAAAACCAAGCAAGAGTTAGAGAAAACTACAAAATGTAAATTAAATGGTTTTGATTATATTAAACTAAAAAGCTTTTGTACAAACAAAAACAATGTAGTCAAAATCAGAAAGGAAACAACAAATTGGGAAAAAATCTTTATAACAAAAAACTCTGACAGGGGTCTAATTACTCAAATATACAAGGAGTTAAATCAATTGTATAAAAAATCAAGCCATTCCCCACTTGATAAATGGGCAAGAGACATGAATAGGCAATTTTCAGGTAAAGAAATCGAAAGTATCAATAAGCACATGAGAAAGTGTTCTAAATCTCTAATAATTAGAGAAATGCAAATTAAAACAACTCTGAGGTATCACCTCACACCTAGCAGATTGGCTAAAATAAAAGAAGGGGAGAGTAACGAATGCTGGAGGGGATGTGGCCAAATTGGGACATTAATGCATTGCTGGTAGAGTTGTGAACTGATCCAACCATTCTGGCTGGCAATTTGGAATCATGCTCAAAGGGCTATAAAAAAATGTCTGCCCTTTGATCCAGCAATACCATTGTTGGGTTTGTACTCCAAAGAGATCATAGATAAACAGACTTGTACAAAAATATTTATAGCTGCACTTTTTGCGGTGGCAAAGAACTGGAAAAGGAGGGGATGTCCTTCAATTGGGGAATGGCTGAACAAATTATGGTATATGCTGGTAATGAAATACTATTGTGCTAAAAGGAATAATAAACTGGAGGAGTTCCAGGTGAACTGGAAAGACCTCCAGGAACTGATGCAGAGTGAAAGGAGCAGAGCCAGAAGAACATTGTACACAGAGACTGACATACTGTGGTAAAATCGAATGCAACGGGCTTCTGTACCAGCAGCAATACAAAGACCCAGGACAATTCTGAGGGATTTATGGTAAAGAACGCTACCCACATCCAGAGTAAGGATTTCAGGAGAAGAAACATATAAGAAAAACAACTGCTTGAATACATGGGTCGGGGTGGACATGATTGAGGATGTGGACTCGAAACTACCACACCAATGCAACTACCAACAATTTGGAAATAGGTCTTGATCAAGGACACATGACAAAACCAGTGGAAATGTGCATCGGCCATGGGTGGGGGGATTGTGGGGGGTGAAGGGGAAAGTAGGAACATGAATCATGTAACCATGTTAAAATGATTATTAATAAATGTTTAAATTTTTAAAAAAAGCAATTATGAAACACTTTCTGTATGCCAGGAAAAGCAAAAAATACAGCAACAGGAACAACAATTGATGGCACTTATAACACTGACCTTATAACACTGTCAGAGGTTGTAGAATCTCTCTTCCTATGGCTTCGATGAGTAGGTTGGTGGCTTTTAAACCAAGGGCCGTAGTCAAAGAGATAACAGATTAGAGAAAGGGGATGAGACAGCAACTCCAGAAGAATATTCTTTAGAAGTTTTTGGAGCATGGTGGGCTGTCTGAAAAACTGTCTGCTCTTAGGACCTCTGGCCTCAAGTGATTTCTCCCTAAGTAATACAAATCAAAATGTGAAGACATTCTCAAGTTCTGAACCCATGAAAGCCAAATACCCCAATCCTGAATTCAGTAGGAGAAAGTAAGTACAGATTATTTAATTCCATTGGCAAGTTAATTCAGTCAGGATGGTAGATTCAATAGACAAACAAAATCCTTAGATTTCTATGGACTACTATTTTCTTTTTTTGTGCTGCCCAACATACTCACCTCCCAATAGGCACACTTTTCAGTCTAGTCAGTGCCAACATTTTCCTGACCAAACTGAGTTGTAACTTTTCCCCCCACAGACACACCCTTCACTGATAACTGCTGCAGACCAAGGGTAGGGGCATATTTCTTTGGCTCAGGAAAAGAGATCCTGGTTTGGGATCCCCAGTGGGCCTCATGTGTTGTTTATAATGTGCTCAATTACCACATGCACCTTTTTTTTCTGCCCCCACTCTTTTTGGGGGGAAGAGGGACAAAACCAAAACCAGTTCTGATTTGAAAATACAACCAATCATTTGTTTTTCAAATTCAGTCATGTAGCCTTTGTGAACAAACATTCTGACATATTATCCTATTGTGGGGCCTTGTTTCCTATTTCACTCCCTCCGCTTCTTAATCTTCTCTTTTTCATTGAAACATGATATAGTGTTTAAAAAAAAGATACCTATAATCTTATTCCTTCTCTTTAGTGGTTTTTCAGTAGGAATATAATAACCATCCGTGACTTAAGCTCAGGATAATCAGCTACCAAACACAACCTTTTTCACTTTTTAAATACATTTCTAGGAACAGGAAATGTGTTATATTTCAGAGCTTCTTTCTACCCAACAATCCCTACACATCCACAACTCCCCACAGTCTGTGTGTACAGGGGGAAAGGAAGATGAGTTGCCTAGGTGAATTCTGATTCCCAGCAAGAATTGTTATAACATTAACAAGCTGAGAGCACTTAGTTGTGCTCACTTTCAATATTTGTCTCTGAACTATGAAATTCAGTTTTCAGTGCCCTGTAGACAAGGAAGTTTATATAAAATTTCCTTACTGCAAGGACCTGCTGAGTTCAGCTGAAACTCCAGTAAAACCAATGTGGAAGTGGAGAATGTCAAATGAACAGGCCAGCAAGTCCCAAAGTCTAAAAAGCTTAAGACTCAGAAGCCAAAGATTGTATTTGAGAAGAAAGATGCCACTTTGGGTTCTTCTATAAAACAGGGTGGGCTGGGGGTGGATGGGAAAGGAATTGTTCAGGATACCCCAAACCAATTAATTTGCTTCCCTTGCCCAGTTGATAAAATCTCAAAAGGGGTAAGTAATAGACATAACAAGATGTTAAAGCATTAATCGTGGTGAAAAGAAAAGTCTAATTCTGTTGGATCTTTACAAAGTACAAAGTTCTCCCTGTAGGATTAGTTTGCCATTCTCTAGCCAAACACCAAGCATATCCCAAGCAACCTTTTAAGAACTAACCTGCCAGTTCTGAGCACAATTAAGGCATGGAAGGATCCAGTGGTATACTTGGAGAGAAACAGCTATGGAGGAAGAATGATAGTCTTGAGAAATTCAACATTATTCATATTTCTCTCTTCCAAGTCCCCTTCTCCTTCTCCGAATGCCTTAGAGGGACTATCTTTAAGGGTTATGCTTCCATTGAAAGCCACTTCCAGGCAGACGACTTTATCTGGAATATATATATATATATATGTATATATGTATATATGTATGTATATATATGTTTGTGTGTGTGTGTGTGTGTTATGAGTGACAGCAATATTAGAATAAGTTCCTCTCATTAAGGGTCATTAAGCACATCAGGAGCTAAATCTCACTTTCAGGCCCTCCATAAGTTTATCAATTCTACAGAAAGACAATCCACTCCAAGGGAGTTTATGTTTATAATTTCCTGTAAGGTAACAAGAAACTTTACAGTACTTTCCCTCTTTGGTTATATATGTTAAAGAAACTCTGTTGATTGACTCTCTTTTAAAAAAAATTTAAAAACAACTTAAACTAGGGGGGGAAAGTTTAACTCTTGATCAGTCAAGAATGAGAGAACACAAAAAATCATAAAAGAGTTTGGGAAAAATTCTCTCTTAATGTATATATCAATTAGAAACTTGAGATAATTTCTTATTTCCTTTGTCCAATGAAAACACAGCCTATCTTACAGGTATGTGCCGATTGTTCTCATATTTCCCCTAAGTTACTGTACTAGGGGAAATTCCACTGATATAGGAAAATTTTAT
The DNA here is from genome assembly GCF_016433145.1 of Gracilinanus agilis. NCBI lineage: Eukaryota > Metazoa > Chordata > Mammalia > Didelphimorphia > Didelphidae > Gracilinanus > Gracilinanus agilis. Next base: position 586,056,010 of record NC_058130.1, read on the forward strand.
TTTTCTCCTGTTAGCCTAAAAAAAAACAGAAAAATCAGTAACATCTCTTTTGACAAATAAAATGTCTTATCATCTTTCATTAAGATGCATTCTGAACCACTTCTGTAAAGCCATTTCTCATTAATAGCTGTATTATAATTAAGAACTTTAAAAAATATGAGAAGTGTAAAACTTAGAAGTCCCATTGTGGTTGCAAGATAATTATTAGTTTTCTGATTATGACTATATTACATATAATCTTTGTCCCCATCATCATTAGCATTATTATTATTGTAATCATCATTTGAGACTGACATTAAACAGCAAGGAATTTTGATGATGTGAAAGGGCAATTAGTTGAACTGCCTGTTTTCTATGTCCATTTGACCACAAATGAGTCTGCGTAAGAACCACTCTAATGTACCATCCTTGATAGCTGGCAAAAAGGATCCTTAAAAAATTTTATTTTTTTAAATACTGTTGTTTTTTTGTTTCTTTATGGAGGTGGGGCAAGAAAGAATTTCTGCTTTAACTTTTATGAAAGGATAGCTCAGTACAGGAAATGTAAGACTACTTTACTGTTTGGGGTCCCATATATCTTTATCCTCCTTTTTTGAATGCACTTTTTTACTCATAGCCTGGGTTCTTGGCTTTCCATTTTTTAAAATCCTCAACAGTGTTGTCCTATCATAGTGACAATAGAGGTCTATCGTTCAGTCCTATTGGAAATAAATTTATGAAGAATCCAGAAGAGCAGCAAAAAACACCCTTCAATGGATATGGTCATAGTCCTTTTGCCCCATGACCCCTCCCTCCACCCCTTCCCCTATTTCCTTCACCCCTTCCTCAGCAGCTGATGACAATTAAATCTATGGATGGAAGGAATTCACCTCTTACCACTCTGTTGTAATTATAACTTTGCTGCCGACTTCCAGATCTGACAGGCTCCGTCTTGTCTGCTCCTTGATGCCGTGGCATTTATTTACAATCTCAATAACATCTAGAAGAAAATGAATTGTGCCTATGCCGGGGATCAGTGATTGATATATTGTGGAATGTTAGCAGGGACAAATATCGAAAGGCAAAGAATAAGGAACTGGGATAATGGACAATTATGTAAATTTCTCAGAAAACTCTAAAGAGAGCTTTTTTACAAGTAAGACAGCATAAAATAGAGGCAAACCAGAAAGGGCTTGTTGTGCCAATGATGACTGGGCACAGCCTGCAAGTTCATCCACCCTAGTGTCTTGCAGGGATATTACTATCCCACAAAATGTGCACTTCCCACACTTAATGTCCCCACAACCAGGGACTTAGATCACCTAGTACCTAGGCACTGAATCACATTATCACTGTTCTCTTTCTTGCAGATCTTTTAGGGCTTTCCTTTGGGATCCAGTTAATTTACAAAGACAATAATAGTGTTTTTATTTTGAGTCCTGGGGAAACTCCCACAGAATGCTTTGCTTATAAAGAATATACTCTTATCCAATGTGAAGCCAGGATTCCATCACGCTATCAATAAATTAGTCATCATGTAGTAGAGGCTAGAGTGCCATTCTTGGAGTCAAGGAAATCCTGAAGATTTAGTTTAAAAATTCACTATCTATATGTACCGGCACAATTCGTTTAGCTTTTGCATGTCTCATGAAACTCCCTAGAACTAATCTCCTAAGCCATAGTAAATCTCATACCAGGAATTCTTCAAGCTGACCAAGATCATAGATCTGTTGCCTAAAGAAAAAAAAAAGTATCATCTGTTGTCCCACCACCAAAGGCATGTGATGGATTACTGTTCCATTAAGCCAAGCAAAAATTTGGGTTTCATTAAATCTCTGATTATAAGAATCTATGATTAAAAAGGTACATGGGTGATATAGTAGATAGAACACTGGACCTATGGTTAAAAAGACCTGAGTTCAAATCCAATCTCAGCTAGATTGTGACATTGGCCAAGTAACCATGTTTGCCTCAGTTTCCTAATCTCTAAAATGAGCTAGAGAAGGAAAATGCTAAACCTCTTCAGTATCTTCCATAAGAAAACCTCAAATAGGGTCACAAAGCATAAGACACAACTGAAACGAAGGAACAGCAACAACAAAAATCTGTGATGAGAAAACAATGTTCTTATTTAAATAAAATTTGGGAGGTAATATGTCCCTAAAATTACAGATGCAAGGATTAAAAGGTAGCACGTGATTACTTTATAAGTAAGGAAGATCAACTTTGTCAGATCTTTGTATAAATGACTAATCTAGCCATCTTTGTGTTATACCAATCATTCAATCATTGATCAACAAGCATTTAAGCAGCTATATTCAAGGCACTGTGCTAAGTCTTTGGGAACACAAATGCAAACAAGCAAGACAGTCTTTGAACTCAAGGAGCAACATTTTTAAAAATGATCTTTCATTTACAAATCTAGAAGACGTGAGTCAATAATAGCAATTCAAATCTATATAGTATTTCTATAGCGTTCTGTCCACACTCTCACCGTCCTTCTCATTCCTCTCCCATTAGAATCTTCCACCCTAGGGTCAATGGGTTCTGATCGGTGACCTCTTACCTTATCTTGCCAGGAACTAGGACTCCTCCACACTTCTGACCATCTCCAAATCGTGCTACTGTCAGATACTCCTTTATACCATGTCTTCCCCAATTACAATATAAACTCCTCGAGAGCAGGGGCTGCCCTGCTTGATTATATTTGTATACTTAGTGCTTAACCCAGTGCCTAGCACACAGAAAGCACTAACTAAATGTGTTATCAATCTATCTACTCACCTATCTGCCCATCACACTTCAAAGCACTTTCCACACTAGAGCCATCAGAGAAAGGCAATACAAATTTGTTTCTTCATTATCTAGATGAAGAAAGTAGGGCTTAGTAAGATGAATTGATTTGCCCAGGATCACACAGTTAGGAAGTAGCGTAACAAGGACATGTATTAGGAATATAATTTAGCATATAAGTGTTTATATATACATATACATATATATATAGTTAGTGTGTACATTTACAGTATTGACTAGACAAGGTAATTCTTATGAGGATTTTATTCTATTTCTCCTCATCGCGATGTCTTTTGTGAATTACTCTACTTACCTGTGAAATGGGTCCTCAAATAGATGTAATCTATTGCATCAACTAAATACCATGTTGGCCACTTAAATGAGGCCTGCAAAGTGTTAGGAACTCTTTAAAGAATTACCATACCAAAACACAATACATAGAATTATTGCTGCCATCAGAAAGTTACTTGAGAAGAAAGACCTCGGTATGGACGCATTTTCATTTGGTACATCTGTGCACATAAACATGGATATTTACATGGCCTGTCTAGTTGCTGTGATCTCTGGGCTGCATAAAAATCATGATTTCATCTCTGAAGTACCAGTGTACATTTTGATTTATTTTATTACAGCCTCAGCTTTAATGGAGAACAGCAGTGGCAAAGTTACCACAGACATTCAAGGTTTGAACTAAAGGCAGTTTTCAGTTCCCCTAATTATTGGGATTTGGGGAGGAGAGAAAGTTTCACAGTGCACAAAGATGCTGGTCTTCTCTATGTACTCTTCATTAATCTTGTTTGCATGCCCATCAAAAACTTATTCACTCCCCTCACCATTTTAGGACACTTTTGTACCATTCTCGGGATCGCCCAAATTCTTTTAGATAGTTAGATCAATGATAATTGTTTTTAAATTTCTCATGAAAGAAATTTGATAGTGTTTCTCTCCTTACTGAACTGAAGACTAATCACAGTTCAGTTTCTAACAATGACAACAATCAGTGATATTTCTCTCAGACTCCACCTACAGGTGAGAAAATTATGTTTTGGGAGAAAGTGATCCAGGATGATAAAAAGGTAGGAAAAAAAGGCCAGAGGAGTTAGAGCTGGAAAGTCCCTTGGAAACAATGAAGTCCATCATTCTCATTTTACTAAATGATAAATGTTTTGCCCAGAGTCACTTATCTAATAAATATCTTCTGGACACCAAGTCCTTTTCACCTTGCCATACTGGCTTCTCAAATGGATTTAGAGTAAAAGGAGACCTTAGAAATTGTCGAATGCAAACTCTATTTTATAAATGACAGTGAGAAAGGTGAAGTGATTTGTCTCAGACGAGTGTAAAAATTCAGGGTTTGGGAGAAGAATAGAATAGGAACAGGAAATGGATTCATATTTCCAAGTCAATCCATGGGCAGTTATAACAACAGACCACTGTGAGGGTAGTCTGTGTAAATATGCCTGCCAAGCAGAATCTCTGCTGCTTCATCTGAACACAGAGAATCTAGCAAGAAAACATAATGGAATCTTGGGAGAAACTGGAGGGCAAGTTCACATGGAAAGTGTTTGGGGATACTCAAGCAAACCTCGCCACCCAGAAGTCTCCAAGGAGTGGTCCTGGCTGGAATGGCAGCAAAGGCAGCATCCTCCCTGGATCTTTGTTTTTCTGATAAAATGGCTGCAAGCTCAACAAGACGAAAATCCTGTTTGAGCAAATCCTCCTCAGATTTAGAAATTGATTAATGATGAAATATATTTAGATTGGTTCCTTGCAAAGCAGTAAAGATTTTCTGATGACACAGTTACATTCTTAGGGGAAATGGATGTTAATTGCTGTCTAGACATTTTATTACTACAGTGAGGCATTGGTCATTGACCATCTCTCTCTCTCTTTTTTTTTTTTACACATTAAACTATAGGTCAGGCTAAATTGTTTGTTTGTTTCTGGAGAAGATAACAATATGGTTTCAGGGTGGTATGTAACTGAGAACTTTGAGATACCAATCACCATCTGTTTGAGCAGAAATTCAACAGACAAGTTTCCACATGATGGGGACGACATCCATTTTATGGGGCATATATTTACCTGACTTGTAAAATGCAAACTAATCTACTGTAATTTTGACCAGATTCCACTGAGGAGGCAAACAACTGCTTTCAGCCTATGTGCTTTGTCCCCCTGCTCCTTCTTGACATCTTAAAGGGCCCAGAATTTAGCTGGTCACCATGAAGAGCATGCCTTTCCTGACGAGCAACATGGCAAAATGAATGCAGCAGCCATTCAAATGAGTCTTTTGCTTTGTTGAGATCAAGGTACCAATCCATATTAAACCTATTGGCTCAACGTGAATATAGTTAAACATTAATTCTGGTAGAATATGCTGCTAAGGATGCCCAGCGTGCTCTCTCTCTCTCTCTCTCTCTCTCTCTCTCTCTCTCTCTCTCTCTCTCTCTCTCTC
>NC_058130.1:586066090-586091507 GCF_016433145.1 Gracilinanus agilis
AGAAAGAAAGAAAGAAAGAAAGAAAGAAAGAAAGAAAGAAAGGAAGGAAGGAAGGAAGGAAGGAAGGAAGGAAGGAAGGAAGGAAGGAAGAAAGGAAGGAAGGAAGGAAGGGGAAGGAAAAAAGAGCAATAGACTAGAACAATAGAACAGTACTAAAATAGATCAATAGAAAGAAATAATTCTTTTATCCCCCATGCCACACTGCCTTTAAAAACAAGCACAAGAAATTTAAAGATATATTAGGTAAACGTCCTTTATGTTAACTGCCTAAATTTAAGTTTTTCATCCATACATTTCTATCATGTCCAACTCTTTGTGACCGTACTTGGGGTTTTCTTGGCAAAGATATTGGAGTGGTTTCCCATTTTCTTCTCCAGCTCATTTTAAAGCTGAGGAAATTGAGGCAAACGGGTTTAAGTGACTTACCCAGGATCATATAACTAGTAAGTCTGAGGCCAGATTTAAACTCAGGTCTTCCTAACTCCAGGCCCAGTGCTCTATCCACTATCCCACCTAACTGTCCTATACTGATGAATTTATTGAATAATAAATGTAAGCAAAGCCTGTGTGAACAAACTAGTAGCTATAAAACTGCTTATCTCCTACATATTTTAATATCGCCATACAGGTCATGGAGGCAATTCAACGAGCATTTCAATATTTATTAAACCCTCTACTATGTAAGATGAGACATACTGTGTTAAGCCCTGGGGAATGTCAAAATGAGAGTAAATAGTATTTACCTTCAAAGAGCTTGCCATCTATGCATATGGACTACACAAATTACTAGTGAATTGTGCAAGTGAAAATAGAATATGGAACAAAGGAGGGGTTAAACAGAGTGGCATGAAAGATTTAAGGAGGGAGAGGTCAGTTCTAGCTAGAAGGACAGCAAAGGCTGTGTGGAGTAGATGACACCTGAGCTGAGCCTTGAAAGAAATGTATTTCAATAGGTAAGAGAAATAGAGAAAGTATATCCCAGGCATGGGGATACGGTTTGGAAGAATGTACCAAGGGAGAAGATGATAAGATTATCTAGTGGTCCATCTGTTTTCTAGACTTTTTCAAAAAATTAAATTCTTGATTTCTGTCTTAAAATCAATATAAGTATCAATTCCAAGACATGAAAGGAAAGAACTAGGCAACTGGGGTTAAGTGACTTGCCTACGGTCACACAACTAGGAAGTGTCTGAGGTACAATTTGAACCCAAGACCTCACAACTCCTAGCCTGGTGTTCTATCCACTCTGCTACCTAGCTGCCCCTTATTTTCTAGATTTCTGCCATTGACAGACTATATGCTTTAACATCTCTCCAAGTAAATTTCTGTGGATTCAGTTTTGGAAGATGAGGGTTTAACTCCTAACACTGACTATATATTAGATCTGTGATCTTGAATTGTGGTAAATGATGGTGATGGAATACTATTGTGCTATAAAGAATGATGAACTGGATGATTTCAGAGAGAACTGGAAAGACCTACACGAACTGATGCAGAGTGAAATAAGCAGAACCAGGAGAACAATGTACACAGAAACAGCAATATTATGAAATGATCAACTTTGATAGACTTAGCTATCATCAGCAATACAATGATCCAGGACAGTTCTGAGGGACTTATGAAAAAAGAATGCTATCCACCTCCAGAGAAAGAAATGCAAGTGAAAGAATATGATTTCTCAATTGCTTATTTGGGTTTACATTTTGGGGTTTTAGTTTTATAAGATTATTCCCTTACAAAAACAAGCAATATGGGGGGCAGCTGGGTAGCTCAGTGGATTGAAAGTCAGGCCTAGAGATGGGAGGTCCTAGGTTCAAATCTGGCCTCAGACACTTCCCAACTGTGTGACCCTGGGCAAGTCACTTGACCCCCATTGTCCACCCTTACCACTCTTCCACCTATAAGCCAATACACAGAAGTTAAGGGTTTAAAAAAACAAGTAATATGAAAATATGTTTTGTATGATAACACATGTATAATCCAGACTGAATCACCAGCCAGCACTGGGAGGGGGAAGGAAAAGGAGGGAGACACCTAAGTTAAATCATATAACTTGGGAAAACTTATGTTGAAATTTATGATTACTTGCAGTTGGTAAACTAATAATAATGATAACAAATAGATCTGTGATCTTGAGCAAGTCAAATAACCTTTCTAATCCTCAATCTCCTCTTTGAGAAAATCAGTCTTTAGATAATTTAGAATTTCATCATTTTTCACTTTGTATTATTCCCTTAGTGATTCTTCTGGTCCTGTCTCCTCCACCAGACTATGAAAAGTATTTCCATTATATCCCTGTGGATCAACTGATTGACCACTATTGCACCACTAAAAAAAGAAACCCAGAAGATGCAGTTATACCATGAACCAATTGCAAAAAAAAAATAGCTCACATTGACAAGATGGATAAGAATAGGTTTACAAAGCACTTTATAGTCTTTACATAATGAATATATTTTCTCCTCACAACAAACCTGTAAGGTGGGTGCCATTATTATCCCCATTTTTCAGAGGAGGAAACTAAAATTCAGAGAAATTGAGTACCTTACCCAGGGTCACACAGCCAGTGAATGTCTGAGTCAGGATTTGAACACAGTTCTACCTGATTCCAAGACCAGTATGCTTATCTTTATCCTTCTTAGAATATGACTTAGGGGAGTGGAAAAGTCCAGTGTTTCCAGTCTCCAAAACAACTCAATAAACTAACTTCCTTGTGTTCTCAACAAAGAAAGCTGCTGGAAGTACTTCCTAGTATCTTTAATGGGATCTGTGGGTGTTGTTATACTTTTGTATTTCCATTGTAAACTTTGGTTATATAAGGAGACAGAAAAATCCACTGGTTAATGATTCTAAACAGGAGCAGATTGTTAATTTCTTTTTGTGTGTATAAGGAAATCAAGTGAGTATTTCGTTTGCTTATTTACAGTAAAATTAGTAGTCATGTATGTATATGATCTCAGAGTCTAATGACATCAGAAAGTTTAATAATTTCTGTCTTATTTATAATTAATGGAAAATAAGTCAAACCTAAAAAGAATGATATACAAAAAGCTTTTGTTAAGTTCAAAGGATCATAGTAAGACATTGGGAAAACCTAGAACAATTCATTTTAGTTTTGCAAAACTGAACTTAGAGGAAAAATTCAATAAACTATATATCAGTTATAGGATCAAACCACATTTTTATTTTGTGGAGCATTGGTAGAAGATATTACCCTAATTTGTGACAATGTTCTTTTTCTGGAGCCCCAGACATATAATATCTTCATAATTAAACATACTTTATAATTATCTCCATTTCAGCAAGTTAGTTTCTGTGCATGAAATGTCCTAACAACTTTCCAGTCTCTCATTCTTAGGTTTCATCAGGATTTTGATCTTCAGTTCCAAATTCTTGTTATCATCTTATTTCTCCCTCTCTGGTTCCCACAAATCATTTCACTGAATTTCTACAAATTACCCTTTTTCCTACAAATACCTTGGTTCCACTTATAGATATGCACCCGGTCTCTCTCTCTCTCTCTCTCTCTCTCTCTCTCATTTTTTAAAAAATCCTTACCTTTACTCTTAGTATTGATTGAAGACAGAAGAGCAACAAGGACTAGGCAATGGGGGTTAAAACTTGCCCAGGGTCACACAGCAAGGAAGTATCTGAAGTCACATTTGAACATAGATCCTCCCAACTCCAGTTTAGGGTTCTATCCACTCTACAACCCAGCTTCACCAGTGATTTCTTTGTCTATAGTAGATATGTCAAATCTCTCTTCCATCATTTACCATAAAATTTTACCCTTGGACATTTTGCTGAAATGGAGGGGAAATTATCTATATATTTCTTATTTTTCCTACTAACAATCAGCTCATAACTCATATAATGCTTCCATATGCTTTGTCTCATTTGAGAACCAAACCTTCCATCTGCATTGGATAGGATATTCCCTCATTTGCAGGTGAGGAATCTTACACTCAGTCGATCAATAAGCATTTATTGTTGCTGATCTGTTGTTTCAGTAATATTTGACCCTATTTGGAGTTTTCTTAGCACAGACACTGCAGTAATTTGGTATTTCCTTCTCCAGCTCATTTTACTGATGGGAAAACTGAGGCAAATAGGGTTAAATGATGTGTCCAGGATCATACCAGCTAGTAAGTGTCTGAGGCAAGATTTGAACTCAGAAAGATGAGTCTTCCTGACTCCAAGCCTGGCACTCTACTGTGCCACCTTGATGTTAAGCATTTATTAAGTATCACATGTATTGAGTATCCATGCATCAGGCATTGTGGATACAAGACATCTGAAGTAAACACAAGTAACATTGAGAAGGAAGGCACTAGCAGGTAAGAAGACCAGAAAAGACCTCCTAAAGAAGGGAGAATTTGAGTGACATTTGAAGGAAATAAGAAATTCCAAGAGGCAAGGGTGAGCAGGATTGCATTCTAGGAAAAGATATTGCAGAGTCTAATGGAATAACATCTCTGAAGAACAGAAAAACAGTCGACTTGACTGTACAGAGTGAATGGAGCAGAATGATATGTAACTGATGGAAAGCTAAGATGGAGCAAGGTTTGAAGAATTTTACATAACAGAAAGGAATTAATATGTAAAACTAAAGCTATGCAAGTTCACTCGGTAGGGTAGGGGTGACATGGTCAGATCTGGGCTTAAGAAGAATCTCTTTGATGGCTGTAGGGAGGAGAGATAGGAATAAGGGAAGACGAGAGACAAGGAGACAAATCAAAAATCTATTAAAATAGTGTGGCTAAAAAGTGGTGAGAGTCTCAACTGGGGCAGTGGCTATTTGAATGAAGGCAAATTCAGGAGATGTTGTGGAGGTAGAAATGCCAAGTCTTGGTGACTGATTACATAAAGTCTGTATGCATTTCTAGAGGAAGTGAGGTAGCACAGTGAATAAAGTGATGGACCTGGAGTCAGGAAGACTCTTTTTCCTGAGTTCAAATTTAGTCTCAATCTAGCTGTGTGACCCTAAGCAAGTCACTTTATTATGTTTGCCTCAGTTTCCTTATCTGTAAAATGAGCTGGAGAAGGAAAAAGCAAATGGCTCCAGTATCTTTGCCAAAAAACACACAAAAACACTAAGTGGAGTCACCAAGAGTTAGACAACTGAAAAATGACTGAACAAGAATGCTCCTCATTCTCATTTCTGGAAATTCCTGATTTCCTTCAAGACAGAGCTCAAGTCCTATCTTCTGCATGAGGTCTTTCCTGGTCTCCTCACCACTAGTACCTTCTACCCAATATTATCTTGTGTTTATTAGAAATGGGTTTTATATGTACAATCCATATTAGCATACATTGTTTGCTCCAATGAATGTCAGCTCCTTGAGGGGCTATCTTATTTTTGTTATATTCCCAACACCTAAAATATCATATTTACTTTTAAAATACCTGTTTATTGATTGCCTGAACAGCAGTATGAAGTGAATGAAAATAAGGACTCAAGAATGACAGCAAAGTCATTTGATCCTGGAAAAATGGAAAGTTAATAGTATCCTTGACAGAAATAGAGAAGTTGACTTTTGCCATCACCTAGCTATTTAATGACAGCAATGGAAGCGTGTATTTAGATCTTCTTAATCCAATGCAAAGATTTTTCACTTTAGCATATGGTCTTAATTATGATGATAAATTGGAACTCCAAAAGTCACTTAGTTTCCCAAGTGGTTATTTAAAAGCAGCAGAGTGGCACAGCAGAAAGAGACCTGGTTTGGGAGTCAGTGTCCCCTCTCTGACACTCACTTTTTGACCTTGGACAAATCGCTTAACCAACATGGGTCTCAGTTCCTCAACCAAGAAAGGAAAGGGTTGAACCAGATGGCCTCTGAGGCTCCATCTAGCTCTAGACCTATGATCCTATAATCAACTTAGTTTAATTTACTTCTTTGATATTTTTCATTATTTTTTAAAAACCCTTAGCTTCCATCTTAGAATTGATACTGTGTATTGTTTCCAAAGGAGAAGAAAGGTAAAGGCTAGGCAATGAGGGTTAAGTGGTTTGCCCAAGGTCATACAGCTAAGAAGTGTCTGAGGATAGACTTGAACCCAGGACCTCTCTTCTCTAGTCCTGGCCCTCAATCCACTGAGCCACCTAGCTGCCCTCTTTGATATTTTTTAAAGAGAAAATCAGATATGGAAGTTTTGTCCACAATATCAATAACCCAAACCAGACTAGTATGAATAAACTGATAAGCACATGAGTAAAGAATAAGCAGTTGGAATCACATCCATTCCTTTTTGCCACTCTAATATCAACTTATAATTTGAACCCAACAAGAATTGGTTGAAGGCTTGGAGTGAAATGAATAAAAATAGCAACAGGATTAAAGTCTGAAGAAAGGTAAAAAGCTCTACTAAGAATGAGACTATAACTCGATTTAGAGTTTAGTCTAATGATTGCAAAGAAATGTTATCTACTAATAGTTACAAATAGTTCTACCATATTTATAAAACATCAAGAGTGTTTTCATGGCTTCTTTGGCCAACTCCCAATATGTACCTCTATCCCCAAGATGAGCTTCATAACTAAGACTCTTCATATGTATGTTCATGTGACTCCAGAGGGCAATGGGGGGACAGGGCGGGATAGAGATTGTTCATTAAAGTACTTTTTATCTCTGGCATGGATAAAAGCACTGTCACCTAGAATGCTAAAATATTAGGAATAAACAGTTACTAGATGGATGTCTGATTTCCTGTTTGCTTAAAATGCCAAGACACCAAGTCAACAGTTTGGATTAGCTCAAAGGACATAATGAGGTTAATGGCACCCAATGTTCAACTAAAAGTATCAGAAATCATTAGGCTTTACTACTGACCTTCTGCTGTCCTAAACAATTTCCTAGTTTACAGTTAGGTGTCTGTCAAAGGATATTTGCTTATTCAGGCCATTAAGGTGCTAGATATTAGAACATGGGACATTCCCATTTTGCTGCAAACTTCTGAAAAATGCCCTACCCCTGGCATTTGCTCCCAGGAATATTCAGAAGAAAAATTTCTTGTCGAGGTTACAACATCCTACAGTTTCTCAGGCTCAGGGTGTAGCTTCCCCTGTGGCCAAAGTAGGCCAACTGAAAATAGCTCCTTAGATTCAAGAAATGTACGTTCTGCTCTTAGAATTAAGTTACAACCTACTAGTTCCATAATCTGGAGTAAGTGATTTTTTTTAGAACTCAGTTTGTCCCTCTAAAATCTAAATGGTTAAACTAGAAGATCTTTTTGGTCCTTCTGATGCTAAAATACTATGATTGTTGTTCTCCATAGTCCAAAGGAGTATTAGCTAATAGAACCAGGGGATACTAGATAATGAATTAGATTCTCATCTATCATGCTGGAGAGTAAATTAGATCCCTAGAAGGATTCGCTAACTCTTTTAAGCTATTTATCACACTAGGCCATGGTCAGCAATGGATCAGAATGACAAGGCTATCTGTCAGGACCAGAAGAACTGAGGCAAAAGCTGTCTAGACCCAGGAGCCAATGGAAGTCATAGGTCAAAAAGAGAAGAGAGCCCCAAATTGAACAGGCACTAAGGAGCTAAAGATCTCTTAAAAGCCAAAGGGTAAGAGAGAACATTAAGTAATAATGACCAGGAGTGGTCAGGGCAACAGAACAGGCACAGAACATCAGAAACAAGAAGGCCTTGAACCAGAAGCAAAGCTTGTCTCACATAGAAAAGGACTCATGCTCTTTCTGCTATAAGGAGAACTGGCTATCTTCCTTTAGTTGGACCAGCCCTAGGTAGGGAGTGATTTCAGTAATTCACAACATCTGCATCCTTCCAGAAAGTTTCCCTAAGTGAAATAAGTCGTTAATCTGATAGGTCCTGGTAGCACAGGAGTTCCACATATAACTAAGGACTTGTAGTTCTTTGAGCATGCAGAGATATTTTCTACCTCCTTCTAAGCAACCATGTGAAAACTTAAAGAGGATCAGGTTTCCTGTCGTGATGAATCATGGGTTGGTTCTGGTAAGGATGAAAAGTCTTCCAGTTGGATATTAAGCTGCAAGAACTCCTTAGGAATTGCTGAGCAAGAACTGAGTGTGCATACAAAAGGGATGACCAAGATGATCTCTCGGCCTCAGTTTATATTGTGGCTTAGTTGAGACAGGACTGTTTTGAGCTAAGTTGGCTGAGGGAAGTGTATCAGCCCTGATTCTAAACCGGTAATAGTGATTATATGCATAGGATGCCTCTGTCTCTTGTGCTTACTTATTCCTGATATTGAGTAAATTCATTTTCCAGGGAGGAACATGTCTAGATATTGTGTTCCAGAGATCTAAAGTTCCCACCAGTGACCAGAGTTAGTAACAGAATCCAACCATTAGTATGGCCAAAGGCCATTTTTTTCTCAGAGATATGCTAAGACTTCAGTTAGATATATGGAGCATTGTCAGGCAGTAAAGACACAAAATACAATTTTAAGCCATTTCTTTCACTGTCCACTTTTTATATATTTTATATTGGCTTACTCTTTTACATTTGTTTTTCCCTAATAATGATAGCTGACAGTTAACATTAATAGAGCACTTTAAGATTTGCAAAGAAAATATGACATATTTATATATATTATCTCATTTTAACTTCCTAACAATCCTGCCATCTTCCCCTCTCTGACTTGCAAAAACCTGTTCTTTTTTCTCCCTGGACTACATGACTCTTTCATACACCTTTTTGTTTTTCATTTTAAAGTTTCCTTTAGAAGGGAATGGAGGTACTGTTATCCCATTTTGCAGATTAAGCTTGAGATTAAAAAAAAAATCAAGCAACTTTCCCAAAGTCACATAGCTGGTGTTTTGAGGCAGAATTTGAACTCAGGTCTTCCAGGCTTGCAGATCCTATACTCTATCCACTGAACCACCACAAGACCTTGAGGATAAGGGCTGTTTCATTTTTTACTTTGTACATCTGGTGCCTGGCACATTTGAAAGTGCTTCAAATAATGTTTACGAAACTGGATTGTGGCTCAGTTGTATATACTTTCTTCTGGCTGTTTATTAAAGGCTTATGTATTAATTCTCTCAACAAGTAATATAGCAACACCTCATATTTTCTAAGTGCCTTAAGCTCTTTCCTTACAACGAGTCTATGAAATAAGTAGCACAAGTAAAAGCATCCCCATTTTACAAGTGAGGAAAATGAAATACAAAGAGCTTGGCCCTGGTCACACAAATAAGAGGGTCAGGACCAAGAAGCAAACCCAAGTCCCCTGATTTTCCAGCCAAAATGACTTCTGAATACCATGCTACTTCTTACCATGAAACTCTATGGCTCTGTGGGCAAAGCACTAGATTTAGAGACAAAAGAGCTTGGGTTCAAATTCCTTTTCAGAGACTTGCTAGCTATAAGAATAAGACCAGTCACTTTACTTATAGGATACTCAGTTTCTTCATCTGTAAAACTGGGATAATCATATGACTTGCCTCTCTAGGTAATGAGTCAAATGAAATCCAGAATGTAAAACATTTTGCAAACATTTAAGTCCTAATACAAACTGGAGCTTTCCTTGTTGTTACTTCTTTGTTTCAAGGGATGCACCATATTGCTAAAAGGCTGAAGCTGCATGCCACAAGCAGTGGCGAAAAGCTAGACACTGAGGTCCTTTGGCTATCTTGCATCTGCAATGACACTTGCTTATCGCCTCATTTTTTGATATTTTTTTAACCTGCATAATCAAGGCCATCAGATTTAGGAAGGTGCAAAACTCTCTCCAGGAGACTGTGCAAAACCAGAGTTAACGAGGAGCTGTAATAATATATGTCTGATGCATCTCCATCAGAAGTAAAAGGGGCTGAGTCAGAGGAAGAAAAAGCACAAAGTTAAAAGGAAGTCTGACTCAATATTAGCAGGATCCATTCGCTACCAGAGCCTTTCATTAGATTCAGAAATTAGCTTAAACTTTCCCAACACGTCAGCAGCTGGTTAATGACATGCAGATAGGGCAAATATGCCCCAGTGAGATTGGTATCTAAAGTTTTCCAAACCAGTTTGGCCTGTCTCTAATTATCATCTACCCTTAAAGTCCCTTTTTGTTACAGTGGCCAACACCCACATTTTGGGAGACTGCCGGCTATCGGAAACCTGGCCTGTGCTCCAGGAGATGTTAGCTTATCCTAGAGCTTTTGCTTTGTCGTTTCAAAGCCCTACCAAAAATCTCTACGACGCATCTGGTATTGAATTGGGCAGAATTCTGGGCAAATACTTGAGTTGAGAATTCAATAAGATAGTGACTTTTCTGTCCACTCACTGATAGTCAGAAGCCTGGCCCAGCACATTTGTAAATAGACCAGGCTCTTTTTTTTAAAGCCTTGTCACTGGAGGATGACAATCTTTATTTGATTAACATGAGCTCTCTTCTAGGTCTTGGGAATAATACCAGAAGTTACATTGACAATTTGTCAGAGCTCTAGAGAGTGATCTTTCCATTACAAAGAAGGAAGGAAGAAAAAAACCGAAAGAAGAGAAATCCTTTAGATTTCTTTCATTTGATTTAGAAAGCTAAAATAAGCCTAAAAGGTATCATCTGTCTCCAGAAGAGCAGTTCTCAAAGTGTAGTCCAGGGATTCCTGGAGGGTCCCGAGACCCTTTCAGGAGGTCCACATGATCAAAACTTTTTTCTTAATAATACTAAGATGTTTCATTTCTAATGCAATAGATAACTCACATAAATTAAAGCTCTTAATGAGGGGTCCTCAATAATTTTTTGAAATTTTAAAGGGCTCCTGAAAACAAGAAGTTTGAAAACTGCTGATCTAAAAAGGCCAGGGAGCAGCCTGGTGGCTCAGTGGATTGAGAGCCAGGCCTAAAGATAGGAGGTCCTGGGTTCAAATCTGGACTCAGACACTTCTTGGCTAAATGACCCTGGGCAAGTCACTTAACCCCCATTGCCTAGCCCTTACCATTCTTCTGCCTTGGAACCAATACATAGTATTGATTCTAAGATAGAAGGTAAGGATTTTTTAAAAATAAATATACACATGGGCCATATTCCACAGCCATAATGGTCTGGCTGACCACAATGGCCACCACAATTTGAAGAGAGGCTTACAATCAATTAGAGCTAAAGAATCCATTGAAATGTACTGTTTTAGTGGTACGGTGAATAGGGTACCAGGGCTGGAGTCAGGAGGACGTGGGTTCAAATGTGGCCTCAGATACTTTCTAAGTGTGACTCTGGACAAATCACAACCTGAGTTTAAAAGAAAGAAAGAAAAGAAATATATTATTACCTAAATGAGTATAACACAGCTAAGCAAAATTCAAAGCATTTCTAAATATACTGAGGAATTCCTTCATTTTATACATCTCAGGAAGTATCAACTAACTATATTTCATATTTCTACTTCAACAAATATTTCTTTGAACATCACTGTAAATAAAATTGCGTGTTTATTATTATGTTTAACAAGTAAGCTAACATCTTGATCACCTCTGGATATATTTAAAAAGGTCACAAGAAATGTTATTTTCAGCCATTACTTTATAAGATCTCCTCTAGATGGCATAATAGCATGCTAAGAGGCAGCCTGGAGAAACAGAGTCAAGAAGATCTAGGCTATGGTTCTGCTTCTGACCTAAATTAACTGTGTACCTGTGGGCAAATCATTTAATTTTTCAATTGTTGTTCAATCATTTCAATTGCATCAGACTATTCATGACCCCATTTGAGGTTTAATTAACACAGAGCTTCTCCAGCTCATTTTACAGATGAGGAAACTGAAGCCACAGAGGTAAGTGACTTGCCCAAGATCACACAGCTAGTAAGAAGCTCAGGTCAAATTTGAACTCAGGAAGATGAGTCTTCCTGACTCACGGACAGGTGCTCTATCCATTACACGGCCCAGCTGCCCAACATTTCAGTGCCCTCAGGTAAAATGTCTCTGACTATGTTACATATAAATTTGTCATCTATGTCAGTGAAAGGATGTCCACAGGAGTCCTCCAAGATCCCTCTCACATGCACGTGTGCTCACTCTTAAAAACATACTATCTGCTACACTATCATGTAGTAGACTAGGAAATAAAAGTTCTGGGTTCTAGCAGAGATGTAAGAAGTCATTTGGGTCCCCAGACAACCACTGCTCACAACACGCCACAGAATTGAAGCTCAAAAACATGATCTGGAATCAACTTATGTGAAAGAATATAAGATTAGGAGTTATTAAGACAAATGAGTTGGCCAGGGAGTGGAGAAGAATTTCATTTCTATAGTGTAAGTTGATAAAATTGATTAGGACCTCCAAGTTGTCCACATAGGACATTTGAGGTCCTGTATTTTTTTCTAGTCTGTCAACAGTCTCAGTCACTACATTGCATGCTAAAGGGAAGGTTAGCTCCTCCATTCATGCCTTGCTTTCCTTGGAGGGGCATGTCCCTGGTGGACTTCAGGATAGAAATTGATCTGACTGAAAATAAGGTAAAGAGGGGAAAAGAAGATGGAGTCAGGACAGGTTAGAAATGCATTTACTGTTCTGTGGGAGAAAGGAGGGGAACAAAAAGAAAAAAGACTGCTGACTGCTATCCTCACAGGTACCCTAAACCCAAAACCCTTCTTCCTTTCTCATGGACTAGAAACTGAGGTGCCATTCCCCACTTTGCTTAAGAAGTATACTGTTATATTGTTATGGCCTCTCACATTCAAGCTCTCTACATTTCCCTCTCTGGGAGAAAGCCTCAGTCTCAAGCAAGCAAAAGCTTTGAGTTTCAGTCTCTGCTACAGAATTTACTACAGAATTGACTGTGGGCAAGTTCCACACTGGGCCTCAGTTTCCTTTATAAAATGCAGGTGGCAATTCTTGGTCTGCCTACCTCATCATATGATAGCCAAGACAACAAATCTGAAAGCGCTTTGAAAATGGTAAATCATCAGCTAGCTAGTTTATAAGACTAATTTGAAGATAGTATTTAGAGAAATTGTCACTATATAAGTGTGATAGTATTATTACATAGAAGCTACTATTACATAGGAACAGTCATGTGTGTTAATTACTCACACACACCAAAATCACACCCTGAAAATTCAAGGGAAAATAATTATAATATTTTGAGAAAAGAAATTAATGGGTTAATCTAAAAGATTGCATAATAAAAAATAGAAATGGACAATAATCAGATTCCCAAATGTTGCAGAATTAAGTATAATATGCAACCACTGTATTTGCATATGAAAGAAGTAAGTATTCCATTCCAATAGTCAGTCAATAAATTGTTTATCACCACAGTAGCTCCTGCATCCTAAAATGAGTGAACATTTTGTTTTTGGCAGGAAGGACCTACTTTCACAGATCAAGTCCCAGCTTTCTCCATTCCTGACTGAACAACTCCATTGTGCTTTTGAAATTAGAAATTTGAGTCCTCTCTTTAAAAGAAATAGATACAAGGCAAAGCCTGAGGTGTGACCATGTCATACAGTGCTGCCAGAGACTCACTGCGAGTCTGGACAACTCATTTAACCTTTGTCTCTGTGTCCTCCTTCACAAAATGAAGGGATTGGACTAGATGATCACAATGGCCCATTCCAGTTTGGATATTCTGTAATTATTTGGAAAGGAAAGGGCAGGGAAAAAGAAAAGTCTGTGTGTTTGAGGCAGGGGGAGAATATGAAAAATCTTTAGATAGTTATGGTCATGCTTAACTAAAAACTCAAACTTACCATCTGTACCCAGTATTCAGGTTTCCCTCAGTTCATTCACTTACTCTGGGCTTGCTTCCTCTCCTGTTTTCTAAAAAAAACTATATTAATCATAAATGCTTTGAATGGCAATGTCTTCACCCTCCTCCCCTTGACTCCACTCCCAGTGCCAAGATGGCAAAGTTCCAAACTTTAATTTCATTTTGCCTAACTAAGACATCGTCACCATGTTTGGAAAATGACCGTGATACTATGATTTTTTTGGTGGTCATGTTTTATTTCTGTCCATTTCACTCTCCTTTTCAGTCTTATATAGTATCAATCCCCTTTGCATACTCATGTACCAGCCAAAGTGGCCTCATGGCTACTTCCCCATTCCATCTGCCATTTCTAGGTCTTCCTCCATTTCCAGAATGCTATCCCTCTTCAATTCCACCTCTTGTAATACCAGACTGTCTTCAAGGCTCTGCTCAGGTATCACCCAGTTGAAATTCTTCCCATTGTCCCACGTTGAGTGTTTTCTTTAGATAACTAAGACACTTGATTGAGTCCATGTTATACTGCCCAAGACAATGCCATTTCCTCAAAGGGCTAACTCATTTGTCTGTCTTTGAATCACTAGTGCCTAGCAAAGTGCCAGTACATAGTAATCAATTTAATATGTATTTAATGTCATAATATCATAAATTTAGAGCTAGAAGACCCTTTGAAGTCAGCTACAAAGCATGGCATCTGACAGGCAACATGGAGTAGAGAATAGAGTCAAAAAGATCTGGATTCATAATCCTATCTAAGACACTACGAGACCCTGGACAAGTACTTCTAAGTCATTTTGGCTTCGGCTTCCTCATACTTTAAATTAAAGGAGGAGGAGATGGATGGATGAGATGACCAGTTACTTTCCACTCCAAATTTTTGATTCCTTGAACTCCCTCATTCTACAGAAAAGGAAAATGAGGCCCAATGATGATTAGCACCATTAGATGATTAGCGGTAGTAAATAGCAAAGCAGGGATTCATACTCAAATTCTCTGTTTCCAAATCCTGAGTTCTTGACACTTTATCACAGCATAATACAACTGAACAGCTTAGTAATTTTTGCTTCATGTTTTTGACATGTATGTGTGTTTATATGTATGTGTACATAAGCATGTATTTGTTTTCTATCTCTGTGTGCCCAGATATGTATGTTATGCATGTGTGATGTGTTCATTTATATGTATATGTATCTGTGCATATGTATGTATGTGTGACTATATCCATGCACACAAACACTTAGAAAAATGGAAATTTATATTTTTAGAAATTAGAACTAATGTTTAGTTCACAATGCTTTTGAAGAGGGTTTTGTGGTGTTTGTATGTGTATATGTGGTTTTTTCTAAAGCACTAAAAGGGTACAGCTGGACTCGCTGGCACGAGGCAAGAGGAGGAATTGTGGGTCTCGTTGTGTGCTGTGTTTTTCAAAGCCACACTGCCTCTCCCTCGCATGTGGGTACCTCAGGCAGGGTGATGCTGGGCGCTACCTGCTGTGACGAGGGCAGCAGCTCCCCTCTTCTCAATGGCTGCTTTCTGGGAGCAGGATGCGGCTGTTGTCTGGCTCTGCCATTCTACCATCTCATCATCTCGGGGGCTCCTGGGGATCTTTTCTCTGAGAGACTATGGGTAATTATCGAAAATAATTCTCACAAACCGTGCCTGTAAATATATTTTTAAAGTGGCAGCGTTCCACAAGCACAGTTAGCCGCCTGTAAAGAGACAAGGAGAGAAGCTTGATTTGGCGTAGCAATACTAGGAACAGCAACAACAACAACAAAAAAAAAAATACCCAACAACCCACTTACCACCCATTCCTCTGCCAGCCACAGCAATAGCCAAACCATTTTTTAGACATTAAGTGCTGGGCATAGAAACCAGAAGTGGCCCCATGGGTCAAAATACCCCACTCTATCCCTGAGACATTATATAGCTAGAAGGCAAGTCAGTGTGGTAGAATGAAAAGCTCAATGAATTTGGAATTAGAGGACCTGGATTCAAATCAAACCTCTGCCCCTTGCTACCCGTGGAACTTGGGTAAACTCAGTGGCCCCATTTTCCTTAGTTATAAAATAGGGGAATATGGAGGATTTTTAAGGCCTCTTTCAGGTCCAAATCTGTAATCCTATATTCATAGAAGTCCTCTTGTCTTTCCATTCCTACCCAAATATTTCCAACCATGTAATCCCTGAAACTTCTTTTACTCCAAAGGGACCTTGAGTATTAATTAAATAAATTTGGGAGTTTTTGTCTCAGGAATAAAAGGAGTTAGTGGATTGCCATTCTGTATTTACTGTCCTCCTTCTTACTGACAAAGAAATCAAAAGCCTCAATTGTGTAGACAAAAAGCTGGCCAGTGACTCCCAAAACATTACTTCACAGGAGTTGATGGGCCTAATGGGGCCCTGCCCAGGACATACAAATCTGGACTGTTTTGCTCAGTTCTGGGCAAGTTAAGAGGGGCTTTAACAAAGTGAATCAAGTCCTGAATGCTGAAGGGTTAGGAAGCAAGGTTTTATAAGGACCATTTGAAAGAACTGGAGATATTTTAAATGAAGAAAAAAAGATAGCAGGGGAGAAAGGACAGTTTTCTTTAAATATTTGAAAAGCTGTCATGTGAGAAATGAAGTAGATTTATTTTATGTTACCCTAGAGGCAGAGTGTGCTGATGCTAGTTTGAACCAGCTTACCAGAGATGATTGTAAAATTTTCAGTATGGTCCTTTACACCTCAGAAATCATCAAATGCTACAGGTCTTGACGGATTATTTTGTTGATTGTCTAGACTTAATCATGTGAATGAAAAAATGTCAATAATGCTGATTAAACTTAATATGTCACACATACTTGTTTTTGAAAGCCAGTCACCAGTATCCCCCTGCCCAGGGAGGCAAGACTGGAATCAGTAGGGAGAGGTTACAAGGAATCAGATATGAATTTGAAGGTAAGAGAAAATAAAATCTAACATGTAGATCTATCCAATAACATGATGGGCTTCATTTTGCAGAAACAATTCCTGGATTTGTCTGAATAGAAGGTAAATGACCGCCTGTAAGAAAAGAAATGTAGCAGAGGAGATTCTTGTATTGAGTGGGAAGTTGAACTAGGAAATCTAGAAGGTCCTTTCCAATTCTAAAAATCCATGAACTAGAAGTAGAATGATGTAAAGGATAGATAGCCTGACTCACAGACAGGACCAGGTTCCATCCCTGTGACATATACTGGCAAAGCAACCCTGGGCAAGTCACCAGATCACTCAGTGTACCTATATGGAAAGACTATAAGTTGCAGAGCAAGTGGCAATCTGAATCAGGAGAGGACATTTCCTTATCAGTCAGTTCTATGAAACCACAGTATCAGTCTTTCTCCTGTTCCCTTCCTTAATAACTAAATAATTAAAACTCATAAGTTCTCAGGTATAAGGCAGTTATTATGTGATGGAATTGGATTTGGAATCAAAATGCCTGGATCTTGAGCCCAATCCTGCCATTTATCAGGTAAGGAAAGTCACTTAATATCTCTGAACCTCAATTTGCTAATGCATAAGATATTTGAATTCTTAAAGGATTCGTGATCTCAATGGGGTGGGTATTCCTACTACTGATTGCAGATCCCAGCCCATCTCATACTTACTCATCCTGTCCATGTCCTCCCTTGAGGATGAACTGGGGGGCTTCCTCTAGGTCTTTTAATATGCCTTGTGTCCCCCTACCATCCTGATTGATAAGGGGCTCATGTGATTCAAAATGGCAGGTGAAGCTTGGTTCCAGGCATGCTTCCCTTTACTCCCTAACAATCTCCTCCCCAGTCAAGCACACATCCTTCTCCATACCTTGCCAGATTTAGAAACATAATCAAATTAATACTGCCATTGCACCTGTAATAGTGTGACAATTCAACCCATTAGAGTTTCATTTGGCTAAATGATACAGTAGAAAGAGTCTCGTGTCTGGAATCATAAAGACCTGAGTTCAAATCAAACCTCAGACACCAACAGTGTATCCTGGGCAAGTCACTTCAACTTTTGCCTTCCTCAGTTTCCTCATCTGTAAAACGAGGATAATGTCACCTATATCCCAAGGTGGTTGTGAGGATCAAATGAAATATTTGTAAAGAGCTTAGCTCGGTGCTTGGCACATAGTAAATGGTTAAGAAATGCTTTTTCAAAAAAATGGGAAAGGACTTGCTTGTACAAAAATATTTATAACTGCTCTTTTTGGGGTGGCAAAGAATTGGAAACTAAAGGAATGTCCCTCAATTGGGGAATGACTGAACAAATTGTGGTAGATGATAGTGATGGAGTACTATTGTGTTGCAAGGAATGGTGAACAGGATGATTTCAGAAAGAACTGCAAAGGCCTACATGAACTAATGCAGAGTGAAATAAGCAGAACCAGGAGTACATTATACACAGTAACTGCAATAATGTGGATCAATCAAATGTGATAGACAGAGCTATTAATGGCAATACAATGATCCCAGACAATTCTGAGGGACTTATGACAAAGAATGCTATCCACCTCCACAGAAAGAACTGTTGGAGTAAAAATGCAGATGAAAACATATAATTTATCACTTTTTTATTTGGGTATGTCTTGGGGCTTAGTTTTATAAGATTATCCATTTACAAAAATGAATTATATGGAAATATGAAAAAAAGAAATTATTTTCCACTCATTCATCCATGGCTTTTTTTAAAGAGAGTTACTATTCTGATAGATGAGGTGAATGTTGCATTTATGCCTTATTTAGACTTTAGTGAAGCATTTGTCAGTCTCTCGTGTTATTTTTGTTTACAAGATGGAGAGAGGTGGCATATATGTTAGTTCAGTTAGATGTATTTAGAATTGTTTGAAACTTCAAACCCAAAGTATCAAATGATTGGTTGTCCATTTTGAAGAAAGTCTCCAATGAAGAATGCAAGGGATCTGTGCTTGACCCTGTCATTTAACGTTTTTATTAATGACCTGGATATGGGGATAAGTGGCATAGTCATCACTTTTTTAGGTGACATATAACTTGAATAGATAAGAATAGAATATACAGATGATAAAGGGAGGATACAAAAAAATCCTAATAGACCATAAAGTTGGATAGAATAAAATAATATTAAATTTAATAAAAATTAATGTAGGGGCACCTAAATGGCTCAATGGATAGAGAGCCAGTCCTAGGGATGGGAGGTCCTGAATTCACTTCATGCTTCAGATACTTGTATGACCTAGGTAAGTCACTTAACCCCACTTGCTTATTCCTTTATGCTCTTCTGCTTTGTACCAATAGTAGTAATTCTAAGAGAGCAGATAAGGATTTATAAAAATATTTGAAAGAATAAATAAAATGAATGTAAAGCCTTAGACTAGTGTTCAGAAAGTCAAATTTGAAATTGCCAAATGGGAAAGAGATAACTAGAGAATAGTTCGACTTAAAAGACTGAAATTTAGTAGCAAGTAAGCTTGATACAGTACAACAATGTGCTATGCTGACCTAAAGGTTAATAAAATCTTAGAGTACATTAAGAGATACATGGTGTCTAAGGTTAATATGAGAAGAAAAGCCAGCAAAGACCCTCAGCTTTTTTCTCTTCCTCACCCAGAGTCTCTATTGCTTTCTAAAAGCTCCTTGGAGGACCATCTATATTTGCATGACCAGGCACTGGTTACTAGCGATATGGAGGGAACTGAAAGGAAAAATGAAATTGAGCTGGATAATTCAACTAAAAAAATAAAAGCTGGCAACTTTCCACCAGGTGGGATGAGTCAGAAAGCCTCACATTTGTCTGAATGGACCTTTTGTATACCAGTGGAGGTGGTGAGGTTGTATCAAGACATAGCTGAGGATATGTTGACTAGTCTGAGGCATGTGATCTGGGTGGTCTCCCTCTGAAAGAACAATAAGATTCCTCTGAGGCAACTTCATTTGGAAAGTAGGATTTGGAGGGAGCTTTTCTTGGTACATAAGAAGGCTTCTCAGGCAGCTAATGAAACTAGGAGACTCCCTGACTTGCTCCCCTCAAGAGAAGGTCCCCTCCCTTTATTCCCTCCCAATCATTCACATCAGTCTTGGTACTCACACCTCATCAGTACCCTTTGATTGGAACGTGGAGTGGCCACCTCCTCCAAAAACTGCCACTTATTGCTAACAAAACCAAGGGCACACAAGAAAAAGAGAAATGTCTTTTAAAATATAAAATCCCCCAACTGATAGAAAACTGGATAGAGATCTTAAATAACCCAGTGTCACAAAAGGAAAAAGAACTAGCTGTAAAAAAAAAAAAAAAAAAAAAAAAAAAAAAAAAAAGGAAAAAATACCATAAAAAAACTAGAAGAGACCATACATTTTTCACAGCTCTGTGTAGGAGACATTCATCAAACAAGGGGCAGAGACAATTACAAAAGACAAGGCAGATAATTTGGGTTACATGAAACTAAAAACCGCAAAACATAACCAAGAACTAGGTGACTCCGTGGATGAGACAGGCTCGGAGTGAGGAGGACTTGGTTCAAATCCTGTCCTCAGACACTTGCTAACTGGGTCACCGGAGGCAGGTGACTTAGCCTGTTTCCCTTGGTTTCCTCATATGTAAAATGGGGATAATAATAGCACCCACGACCCAGAGTTGTTGATATAAATGAAATAACAAGTGTAAAGAGTTTGGCATTGTGCCTGGCACATAGTAAGTACTGTATAAATATTAGCTACTATGATTATTTTTATTAACAAGCATAGTCTTCAAAGAAGAGCCATAAGAAGAAAACTTCACTGAACTCCTTCGCAGGAGTGGAAGGTCCCCTGGTGTGGAATATGTGTATATGCTTTCAGACTTTTTCAATATAGTAATCAATTTTGCTGAATTTTTACATATTCTTCCTCTTTTCTTTTTCTTCTTTAAGAATATTTCATATGGGACAATTCTCTAGAAAGGAGAGAATGGGAGATACTGGAGAAATTAAGGCAGTGCAAAAAAAGACATCAATAAAAATATTAATATTATTTAAGTTAAAAGAAATCAACTATTTCCTTGATACACATTCTGTTCCCTCCCCTATTTTCCCATTCTTTTCCTATAACAAAGGCAAATGATGGGGGCAGCTGGATGGTTCAGTGAATAGAGAGCTAAGCCTGGTGACAAGAGGTCCTGAGTGCAACAAATCTGGCCTCAGACAATTCCTAGCTCTGTGACCCTGGGCAAGTCACTTAACCCCCATTATCTAGTTTTTAGCACTCTTCTCTCTTGCAACCAATATACGGTATTGATCCTAAGATGAAAGGTACAAGATTTTAAGGTACAAGATTTTGGTGTCTACATAAGTGTCCTACTTAATAAATATTTCTTGAACTGAAATTTTAATTAAATTATAATATATTTATAATTGGAAAGAGTATCAGTTTTGGATTAGAGCCACTCTCAAGCACTTGATGGTACACCAGAAAGATAGAATCCTAGCCATCTTAATGTTTGTTTATATCTTTTTCTCACTTTTAGGATTTCCATTCATATTTTTTTGATCTCACAAAGCAAGTATGGGTCACATAAATCATATAGAAAACATATACTTCAAGAACTTTGCGCCTCATGAAAGGTCTTAAGTTTTGGTCCCAGCACATGAGACACTGGATGCTTAATTTTCTAAAAAAAATACTTTCTACTAGGCAAAATAATTAGCCTCAATTAGAAGCAAATTTTCTAGAAATTCTTGCTTTAAAAAAAAAGTAAGTTTGTGGTCAAAAAGTGGTAATACATTTATTTAATAAACTTTCTTTAGCACCTATCACCTGATCTCCAATCAAGTCTCATGAGTGACATAATACTGATACTCCACCATCAAGCAGATCTCTGGACTGTGAGAAAAGTACCTGAAATCCATTTTTGGCCAAGTCCATTTTCAATCTAGAGCAAAACATTTATCATCCTTGAGGATGTTTGCCAGGGAAAATTAAAATGGAAAAGAAGGATCCTTCTTTTTCTGCCTGAATGCCTATTCTTTGGGATATTACCATTCAAGTTTTCAGGGGCCTAATAAAAATAATAATAATAATAATAACAACAATATAAAAATAAGTTGACTACAGACTCTTGACTTGACACCAGTTAGCTAAGTGGTTCAGTGGATAGAGCACTGGACTTGGAGTGGGGAAGACCAAGCCTAAACATGTAGTAACAATATAATCCTGGGCAAATCTCTTAACCTCTGCCTACCTAAGCTTCCTCAGCTTTAAAATGGGAATAATCATAGCATCTATTTCCCTATTAAGCAGAGTTGTTGCAAGGATAAGAGATATTATTATTTACATTTTGAAAACCTTAAAGCTCTGTAGAAATACTAGTTGTCGTTATCATGCTATTTTGTACAACATATGTGAACCATTTTGAGGTCTTTTAATTTATGGTAGTGCTATGGACTGACCAAACATCACTTTTAAAATTTAAATAAAGGCAATCAGAAGCTCAGAAACGTTTGTACGCAGACCTGTTGCTCTGGCTTCTGAAAAAAATGAATAAATCCACTGTGTTCTGTTGAGATCCTGGCCACTCTGGAATAGGGAGATGAAACAGATGGAATGTTTTCAAGTCTTTCTGGTAATTTTGAGCCAAAGACCTGTCCAGTTGGCTTTGCAAGATTCCTATTTACCAAGAATCACTTAATAGATATTTTTCAACCTAGCTTTTTCATTCTTCTGTCTGATGTCTCATTTAGTTTATTATGTATATTTTAGAGGCAAAGCTGCTGAAAAGGACTAGTTCTGGCCCAATAGCAATACCAGTTTAAGCCCAGCTCATATTACAAGACACCTTACATTTTGTACCATTTTTAATGGCCTGCCTAGTCTCAAGTGTACATACAGCCAAGCTCTCAGAGTGGTTACAGATTCCTGTTATTTTATTTTTTAAAAGCAAAGATCCTGCAACTTTAAAGGGTGGCAAAGCAAATCTTCTGCCGGATTGATCAAGGAATTATGCTTTTGTCCAGCCTTTATATTTTCCACAATGCATCCAAGTATCACTGTCCTTAATTGTTCTTTCATCTCACCCATTGACTTGAAATCAGTATCGCTCTCCAGGAGTAGCATTAGCTTGAGAACTGGGTAAAGAACGGCAAAGAGGCTTAGCATAGTTCAGCACTGCAGATTAAGTGCCTCTTCAAAGATGTCACCCCAGATGTGGCAGGCTACATTCTTCCTTTCCCCTGGCAACAGCTGTGGAGTCACATCAGTGCTGGTGCCTTATGTTCCTGAACATTATGATAGGGAATAAAAGCTGCCTTTTTAATGGCTCGGGTTTGTGTTGGAGGCATAATTTTCTGTTTACATTACAAAAGGGCAAGCTTTGTGTGTTTTCATTACTGACACTGACAGAGAAAGAGAAAGATGAGTGGCTTTCCTATCAATAATTCCTCCTATTCAGAATCGTTGATTGTGTTCATGAGTGGGATACAAGTCATCCTTTTACTTACTGATCAGCCCTCTCAACCTCATTAAATAAATAGTCAAAAGCAACTGCTAACACTGAATTGCCAGGGAGAAGGAGCAAATACATTTTGCATCTCTAAATAGGGCATATTAGTAAAGAAGGGGGAAGAAGGAAATGACCGATCCCTCCACACACAGCCATCTACCTACCATTGCCTTCCAAATAGGTAACATCAAAGCACCGAGAAGTAAGTTGTATGATTTCCTGGGTGACAGGCAACTGAGATGCTCAATAGGATTCAGGACCATTCACATGGGTGTCAGTGGTTCAAATCCAGGAAAGTTAATATTGTCCAGAACCTCCTACCTCTGACAGTCACTGAGTTGGGAGGAGGGGGCACTGCACAAGTCGTTGGCCTCTAGAGGAATAAAAATTATCTCTAAATTGACATCCCTTTATAACCTTTGACTTTACCACCAGTTCCACCTGAGAGGGTAGGATGGTTTTTGTAGGGACGATCAAAAAAAATAGTGCAAAAATTCTCTTTTTTGCAACCTAGATGTGACACCTCCTACATTTGAAGAGTTATGGGGCATTTTTTCTCTAGGAAAAGCTCAGAAAAACCTACCTTGTTGGACCTGAGCCTTCCCTTTTTAGCATGTAGAAATGTCACTTCAGATTGTTCCTAATGAACAGTATTTTTCTAATATGGATTCTCTTATTTCATTATATGAGAATATTGTATAAGAAATGTTTTTATTTATTGCAATAAATAAATTGCCTAAAATTATTGGTTATTAGTATTAATTATGTCATAATTTGATATTGACAGCTGGCATAGAGGATAGAATGTTAGACCAGGAGTCCGGAAGACATGAGGTAGGATCCAGCCTCAGACACCTACTAGCTTTGTGACCCTGCAGGAATCATTTAACCTCTTTTTGCCTCAGTCTCCTCAACTATAAAAAAAGATTAATAATAGTGCCTATCTCCCCGCGTTGTTGTGAAGATCAAATAAGATAATATAGTATAATATTTGTAAAGAATAGTGCAAAGTTTAGAACATTCTAGATGCTATATAAATGCTATTTTTATCATCATCGTTGTCCCTTCATTTCAGGGTACAGCAATGTTGATGTGTCAAAGCAATGGATAATACTAATAAATTGCTTTTTATGTCAACAGTGTAGGAAACCCTCACTGAAAAAATTCTTCTAATGAATAGCAATATATAACATTTGAAGTGCCTCTACAAAAATAATTCTATTTATTTAGAAAATGTAGCATAGATATTTTTGTTTATGTTTTTACTGCCATGTATTTTTGTTTTCCTTATTTATGCATGGTTCTTTATAATGGCATGGGCTTTTCTTTTTTAAACTCTTACCTTCTGTCTCAGAATCACTACTAAGTATTGGTGCAAGGCCCAAGAGCAGTAAGGACTAGGCAGTTGGGGTTAAGTGTCTTATCCAGGAAGTTTTGTGTATTTGTTAAAGTACAATGATGGATAAAAAAGTGGATTCACAAGTTTTTAAAAATAAAACACTGATAAAAAAAAAGAAGGCCAGAAAGGCATAAACTTTTTAAAACAGGAGAAGTCAGGTGTTGATCTGGGAACATCCAGAGGCACTTATTTCCCAAAATACTAAAAATATTTAGCTTTTATTCCTTAAGTCTTCCCAAGAACTTCGAGAAAGGTCATCCTTCTTTGCTGCCTGAAGTACTATTTCCTAGATTTTGTAGCTAAAGTAGCCTCAATCTAAAGTCCTTAGAACTTCTTATGAACCACAGATGGGGGAGGGGCTTTTTTCTGACCCAACATCTGTTTGAAAAGCATGTATACTTTAATATATGCCTCTTTTGAAGGATGATTTACTATGACCAGCAAGACAAAAACCTCCATAGAATTATTTTGTTCTATTCCCTATAAATAAAATTTTGATTTGGCTTCTAAGATATGTCCCATAGAACTGGATCACTTCTATTTCAAATGAAACATTCTTTTTTCAGGTGGACAGTCAATAAACATTTAGTAATAGGAAGAGGAGGAGGAGGAGGAGGAGGAGGAGGAGGAGGAGAAGGAGGAGGAGGAAGTGGTAGTAGTAATAGCAGTAGTAGTAGTTTTAGTTTTAGTAGTTGTTGTTGTAACAGTAGTAGTAGTGGGAAGAAGAGGAGGAGGAGTTTTAGTTGTAGTAGTAGTAGTTGCTATTGTTGTAACAATGGTAGTAGTTGTAGGAATAGGAGGAGGAGGAGGAGGAGGAGGAGTTTTAATTGTAGTTGTTTTTATAACAGTAGTAGTAGTGGTAGGAGTAGTAGGAGTAGGAG
>NC_058130.1:586101112-586251564 GCF_016433145.1 Gracilinanus agilis
CTCCAAAACATATTATGCTATTCATTTCCTTACCTTTCTAAATAGTATTGCTGGACATAATAAAAATCTCCTAAACTAATCACAGGTAATTATTATAAATATTATATATATATATATACATACATATATATATATATATATCAACTGTAAAGTTGATGCAGCTATAGAAACAGGACTAAGTGGTATAGGACACAAAATAAATGCTCTAACTCATCATTGTACTACCGCATTCAATGAATGTCACCCCCAGGCAGCTGTTCTGAATAGGTTAGGACACAGGAATGAGCATGTCTCTAGCATGTTAAGCAAAGGCTCTTAAGGGCTCTTGGAATGTAAGCAATTGTTTATCTCCTTCTCTCTTCTTTGCCCCTTCCTTCCTGCCTAGGTTTGGCATAGATAATTGAAAGGTATGCTATCTTCTTGACATAAAAGAGAACCTTAATTCATCAACCTTATCAACTGATACCCACTCCTTTTGGCACATATAGAAACAAATGATGCCACAGAAAAATCTTGAAATATGTATCTCTAGTAATTTTGAAGTCCTGGGTGAAACTAAAGTACTTAGAGGTCCCAAGGGCTATTTTAATCTCTTAATCTAATTGAAAATCTTCAGTCAAGAGTTTTAAGTATTCTCCCAATGTAAAAGCCAAAATGACAAGGAGTCTTGGGATCATGTCATCCAGAGAAGCAGCTTTGAGACAGTAAAAAGCTTCACTGAATGTAAAATTGAGAATCCAGTTCAAATCCCAATTCGACCACTTTCCAATCGTACATCATAAAACAAATCACTTAAACTTTCTGATTCTTAGTTTCCTATCTATAAAATAAGGATGATAATTCTTGAACCCCTTAACTAGCAGAGTTGCTATGAGAATCAAATGAGGCAATACACTTCTGGCAGGGAATATTTGTTCAAATGTTCAAATGGATTTGTGATTTCTCCAATTTGGGAGCTGTCTCCAGTGGGACAGATTTTGGCCCATCCTTACCTGCTAATTCTATGTGACTCTTGTCCAAATCCTTCCAGAAATTCACCATACAAAATCTATACAACAGGCTGGAGGCCCTGTTGGCTTTATTTCTACATAGTTAAACGTACCAGTGGAGCCCTGACTATCAACCTGTCATCCATCCTTCACCTTCATGAAAAATTTAGGGTCAGTCAAAGACTCTTACAGTTTTCCAAAAGTAAGCCAGCCCATTCTCATCCTTTTCAACTCTGACTCCAGTTCATTATACACTTATACTAATTGTACCACATATACAAACTCCTGGATAATCTATGTATGTTCTAAAGAGCTTGGATCATTCTCACATGGTCCATTTGGTCTTTTTTCAGTCATCTTCTGGTGAATGGGGCAATTCTTCTGAGTTGTTAGCTACCCATTTATTCCAGGAGGTCCAGCCATAGCTTGAGGTTTGTTGCAATTAGTACCATGTCACCTATAAAAGAAGACTCTTTTGAAATACTTCATCATCATTCAGAGAGAGTCCTTCCTTGAATTGGACTCTGCACTCAATCTCCACCATTATAATGGAGGAGATTGTATGCTCCTTTAAGGAGCATACATCTTTCTCATGTATGCCTCATCTGATATTCATATATAGATAACATATATAAAGCATATTACAAATTGTAAAGTGCTATAAAAAGATATATAAAATATATATATAAGATATATAAGATATATAAAAAGTTATTATTATTACTATTATTATCTTATCTTATTGTTTAGTTGTTTTTCAGTCATGTCTGACTCTTTGTGACTTCATTTGGGGTTTTCTTGATAAAGATAGTGGAGCAGTTTGACATTTCCTTCTCCAACTCATTTTATAGATAAAGAAATGGAGGCAAACAGGGTTAAGTGACTTGATCAAGTTCACAGATTGACCTAGGCCAGATTTGAACCCAGGAAGATGAGTCTTTCTGACTTTAGGCCTGCCATTCTTTCCACTGCACAATGTAGTTGCTCCATTATTATTATCTCTACCTGTACAAAAGAAGGAAATGTTGGAAATGATCAGGCACATATTAACAAAATCTCAGAATTATAAGGGCTATCTTGCCCAATTCTACTTGAAGTAGAATCTTCTTTTGAATAAGACTAATGACAGATCATCTAAACTTGACTTGAAGAAGCCCCATGGGGGCAGGGAAGAAGAGGATAAACTACTACCTCCTGAGGAAGCCCCTTCCCATTTGGACAGCTCTAACTTTTAGGGAGTTTGCTTGCCTAAGGCTGACCTTAAATTTGATTCTTTGCAATTTACAGCCCTTGCATTTAGTTTGCCCCAGTAGGGTCAAACAAAACAATTCAAGTCCCTTTTTCACAAGACAGCTGCCATGTCCCCTCTGAGTCTTCTCTTCTCCAGGCTAAACATTTCCTATTCCTTCAGTCTTGATATGGCATGATCTCAAGGCCATATCACCATTCTAATTGCCCTGCTCTGGAGATTCTTCAGCTTATCACTGCTCTTTCTAAAATGTGGTATTTAGAACAAAACAGAGTATTCCAGATGTTTTATGATCAGTGGAGAACACAGCAAAATGATTGTTTCCTTAAGCTTGATCACTATGCTACTCCCAACACAGTATGCGATCACATTGATTCTTATGGTGGCCATATCACACTGCTAGCTCACAATGAAATTGCAGCCTACTAAGACCACCAAGTCTTTTCAAATGAATTGCCCTCTAGCAAGGCTACCATATTTCATACTTGTAAAGTTGATTTTTTTAAACTAAAGGGTAATATTCCAAACTTATCCCTTTTGGATTTCATCTCATTTTATATGGCTCAATGTTATTTGACTGTCTTGCTCTATTTGGATCCTATCTGTCTTATCTAATGTGCTCACTACCCTTCCTAATTAGATTTTGATATTTATAAGTGTTGGGAAAATATATTTCAAACATTTTGAAGATAAGATGAGTGTGATCCCAGGGAATAAACCTGCAAAGAGAATATAGCTCAAGGGGAAAGGAGATCCTAAAAAAATGAAATCCTAATCAACACATTAGACCCAGAGAGGATAAAAAAGGAAGAGTGATCTAAAATTAAATAAATAAATAAATAAATAAATAAATGGAGCTGGGGCAGCTAGATGACTCAATAGTTTGAGAACCAGGCCTATAGATGGGAGGTCCTGGGTATAAATCAGGTCTCGGGCACTTCCTAAGCTGTATGGCGCTGAGCAGGTAACTTCACCCCCATTGTCAAGCCCTTACCATGCTTCTGACTTGGAACCAATACATAGTATAGATTCAAAGATGGAAGGTAAGGGTTCAAAAAAAGTAATGGAGCTATTCAAATAGATAATAATGAAGACAAATTTTGAAATATTTTTATTATAACCAAACTGGACTACTCTCTATTCTACTACCATTCTAATCTTGGTTTCTTTTATTTCTATATCTTTATTCATGACATCTTATATCCTTAGAATCGCCCTTACTCCCTATTATCCATCTCTCTCTTCTTCTAAAGCCTAATTCAGGCATCATCTGCTCTTTGAAGTCCTTCTTTATCATCCATATCCCCAATCTCCAGCTGAAAGTAATCTCTAATTTCTCAAAGTTCTCATAGTCTCTTGCCCTTATTATATTACTTCTATTACAGTCATTTGTAAATAGTTTTCCCATATTAGACCATAAATTCCTTGATAAAACAGAGCAAGTCATATCTACCTCTATATTCCCAGTTCTGGATACAGTGCTAAACAGATAATAAGCATTTTTAAAATATCAGGTAGGGACAGCTCAGTGGCTAAGTGGATAGAGAGCCAGGCAGGAAGGTGGGAAGTCCTGGTTTAAAATCTGGCCTCAGACACTTCCTAGCTATGCCATCCTGAGCAAGTCACTTAACTCCAATCATTTAGCTCTTACTGCTCTTCTGCCTTGGAACCAATACTTAATATGAATTCTAAGATGAAAGGTAAGGGTTTATTTTTTTAATGTCAAGCAGATTGACTTGAATAGAAAGGAGTGGAGTGGGAAAAGAATACAAAGCCACAGAAAAAGATATTAAATGTGCTCCGTACCAAAGCCAAAGTCCAGCATGAGCTGAGGTTTGCCCTTCTTGCAGCCTCTCCTGTGCAAAATGGGGGGGGGGAGGTTTTAAAAACAAAGTAAAACTAAAAATGTCTTTTTAAAAGGTTATGTTTAATGCAAGGAAAATAAGAAAATTGATGGGGTCTCTTCTCTGGGCAGATTGTGCAATGGTAAAAGATGACAGAAAGAAAACAGAACCTCTCAGCTTCTATTTTGGCTTTGTGTTCTTCATCAAGGAGAATAATCTTCAAACTGGAAAGGGTAAAACAAACATAGGTAAGAAGGAACCCAAGTCAAAGATAGATGAGTAGATAGTAAGAGAACACACCCAGATGAATTACATTTCAAGTTAGTGGAAGAATTTACAGATGTGATCAAAGAACAGTAATCTTTCAGAAATCATGGTGAACAGGAGAGGTGACAGATGACTGGAGACAGGCAAATTTTGTCCCAATTTTCAAGAGGGCTAAAGGGTAGCCTCTTAAATCTGTAGCCCTGTTAGCTTGCTATAGCTCTTCAACAAAATTCTACAAATGGATATTTTTAAATGGTTCGTGAACACATCCTGTTCTTTTCAACATTTTTATCTTGGATGAAGACGCAGAAAGAAGGATTCTTATCAATTTTTCAGATGACACAAAGCTCAGAGTTAATATATTGGATGTCAGAATCAGGATTCAGAAAGATTCCATCAGCCTGGGAAAATGAACCAAAACAAACAAGATGAAATTTAATAGAGATAAATGCAAAGACTTGCATTCAGATTGAAAAGGCAGATTGTCCAAGTACGGACATTAAACAAAAGCAATGTGAAAGATATCTGTGGGGACGAGGCAGGAGTCCTGGGATGATGGCAGAATGAGTGAGCTGAGGGGCAGCTCTTACATCTCTACATCAAATGAACAAGGGTACCCCCAAACAAAGCAAACTCAGCAATGACAGGAAGAGGATAACTGAAAAGCTGGATTCTGGTGTAGTTCTAACAGAAAAAGTAATCATTTAAGACTAACTCACCAGCCCATTGCACCTGGTTCTCCCACCCTAGCCTCTCTGATTCTCCCACAGGCTATTATGATACCAGATAGAAAGTCTCACATCCCTAATGACTGATGAAATTTTAGGCATTAACTTTTGTAATTAACTCATTAGCATTATATATCCTAGGAGAAAATCCATGCCTATGTCAGATTGAGGCCCATGAATCTGACCACTCTGCAGACTTGAGGAAAAAAAAGACTAAGGAAGAATGTGGAACCTGGGGTACAAGATGGAAGAGGAGGAAGGAGACCAGGAGTATAGTACTAATTATAATTATTTAATATAACAGAGGAAGAAATGGCCAGCCAGCAGAAAGGTTGAGAGTAAGGTGGATAGATGACATAATAGCAAAGAGTTTTGTTCCCTGACTACAACAACAATGTTCTCCTTCTTCACTCCTTTATCAAATATCTATCCCCTTAATCTGCAACAGAACCCAAGAAAGTCAATCTCAGAGAGAAGGGTAAATTCCAGATGAGTAAGGCTCATAAAAAAGTAGAGAACATGATCTTGATAGTAGCCACTCAGTCTCCTTGCAGTAGTGACCCAGCTTTTCATCCCTCATCCTATGAGAGATACTAACCTCAGGTCCCAGTGATCAAAAAGAACATATGACATTGGGCCATCTAAAGAGAAAGAATCAAGAAGAGAAAGGTTATAAGAAGCATATTTAAAGCAAAGACATGATTTTTTTAAAAGTAGAATGGATGTAGAATTTGGAAGATCTGGGGATGCCAACCATTTTGGCGACCATACGGCACAGTGGATAGAGTACCGAGCCTGGAGCCAGGATGAGCAATGACCAAATTATGACTCAGAAGTATACTAGCTACATAACCTTAGATAGGCCATCTCTGCCTCAGTTTCTTCAACTGTAAAATCAGTAAAATAATAGCACCTGCATCTCAGGGTTTTTGTAAGTTTTAGGCAGGAGTCAATCAACAAGCAATTATTATGTTTACTGTGTGTCTGGCACTGTGCTAAGTTCTAAGAACACAAATACAAGCAAAAAGAAAGACAGTTCCCAACCTCAAAGAGATAACATTGTAATGGGAGAAGACAACACATAAAATGACCATAAAAAATGATAGGAGGTAGAGGGAGGATGGAGAGAGAAACTACCATGTGCAGAGACATGATGGAGAAATCCAAAGAGATTCAGCCAGGTGGGAAATTAAGAGATAGCTGTCCTGAGAGTTCTCATTAAATGAACATTCTCAGAGAAGCCCTCCATCTTTCAGTGAGAGGGAGGGGGCTGTAGGAGCAGAGGGTACTGATGAGGGCTGAGTTTCAGAGCTAAAGTTATCCTCCAGAATGAAGAAACCCCTGGAACATGATGGTGAAATACCAAGGGGTGCATCTTGGTTGCAAATTAAAATAGTGATATAATAATATTATTATGAGGTAATAATTATAAAGCGTTTAGCACCTTGTCTAGAACATAGTAGATCCTTAAAAATACTTGTTTTCTTTTTTCTTTCTTCTCTTCATTCTAGAAAATAATTTAGAATTGAAAAAAATGTTACTAAATAGTGACTATTCTTTGACCCAGCTATAACATATACCCCCAAAATATATATTTCTTCAGCGAATCAGTAAGGAAATTTGTTTTGTTTAACCCTGCATATTTGCTATAAGGAAATTTGTTTTTATTTTCTCTTTTTTTCCAGTGGGATATTGATGGGAAGAAAAATAGATTTCCAATTTTTAAAGTTAAAAATAAATACATGGTAGATACTACAGATTTGCAAAGTAATATGTACTCTCACTATTAGTGGTTATGTATAATTGCTTTACTTTGTCACAAGAGATTTCTCTTGAAGTAGGAGTTCTGTGTAAATGGACATAATGTTGATTGGTTGTTGTCATCCTTTGAAGAGGACCAAGATGACATCACTGGTGATATCTTTTGATTCATGAATGAGCAAAAGGAGCAAAAAGGAAAATTAGGAAGAGAGTAGGCAGAAGTAAATCAATATATCAGAGAGAGGCAGGAAATTTCATTCTTTATTATATGGACAATATAGAGAAACTACTCTTAGATGGAAAGAGGAGACAATAGGACAGCAGAGAGCCCAAGCCCTCCAAAAAAACCCCTGTTCAGGATTAAAGAATTGGATTTAAGTGAATCAGAGTTGCACAAAGTCGTCAACCTCCCTCTCACTTCCCAGTCATCCAAGTCCAGTGGCAAGACAAAAGTCAGGAGGATTGATGACGACCCAGAACACAGTGGATGACCTTGGCTTCTTCAATGTCTAACCAAGCTCTAAGCTTTCCCCAGCACCTGTTTCTTTCACCTTCATGGTTGTTGGATCAAATCGTTCTCATCTGCCTATTCTACCAGGATAAATCTTCACATACCTGGCTTAGACATTCCTCTAACTCACCAATGTGTTTGAAGCATGTTGGTTATTCTTAAGCTAGTTTAGCCCACCTGCCAAAATAGTTTATTGGAGTGTGGCCACAGAGCATGCTACAACTTTGCGGAGCCGTAAGTGAGAGCTGGGTAGCAGGTGGACACTAATGGTGGATGAGCAGCCCTGAAAAGAGGTTGGCGAGACTTCACATCAGAGATATTAATCTCCCCTGAATACATTATATATCCCATGCATAATGTAAAAACAAACTAAATCAATAAAACTTTTTTTAAGAAAAGCAAGTGGAGCAATTGACAAAATCAGACAAAGAATGACTGAGGAAGAGAAATAAACATTAAAAAAGGCTGTCATGATACACAGATAACTCACATCAAAAACCTATTAGATACAAAAAGGACATAGAGAAGAGGGAAGCCAGGCAAAAAAAAAACTGTATCAGGATTAAAGAGGAAAGGTAAACAAGAGGTTTTCCGTTTCTCCCTTTATTTTTAGGGTGAGAGCATAAGGATATAGCAATGGGAGAATTATGCATACAGCCAGCAAGTATGATAACCTTGTCAAGGAGGAACATGGAATATTTGAGAAATTACTGTGTTTTCCTATTAAAAGTAATTACTTCATTTTCTTTCTTATGTTCATATGCATGGTAAACTCATATTGAATAAGGAGTATGAGAATGCTTAATTGAAGCTAAAAGAAATGGGGATTTTAAAATGTCCGGACACTGTTGTAGAGGGAGAAAAAAATGATTAATAAATATACCACTGATAAAAATCTAAAATCTAAAATATTTAGGGAACTGCCACAAGTATATAATATTCCTATAAAATCATTTCCTTTGGAAAAATGTTCAAATGATATGAACAGTTTTCAAAATAATTGTAAACTATAAATAAACATATGGAACAATGCTCTGAATCCCTAATAGCAAGAGAAATGCAAATGAAAACTCTGAAGTTTCCCATTAAATCATGTAAATTATCAGCTATTTGAAAATGTGAACCAATAATTTCAGAGGACCTGTGCAAATACAGAAACCCTGAAACATTCTTGGTGGAGCTATGAGTTAGATCAATCATTTTTATATAAATTTGGAGTTATACCAGAAAAATCACTAAATTATCCATACTCTTTGACCCAGTAGTTCCACTAGTATGCTGGTAAATGTTTAACAACCAGTCCTCTGGGAGAAGGGAGATGTACATATGACACACTTAAGTTTAATCTGTTACTACATTTTCTTAATCACTTTCTTAATTCTAGACAAACAACAGCACCGTAGATCAAACCCTGATTTGGAGCGTTTGCCAGTTTCCAAGGTAAAAATGCTCACATTCGAGATTTAATTATCAGCTCTTGCTAGCCTGTACAAGCCAACTCTAGCACACCCCTGATTAATTTATTGAATTGAAGTACAACATTAAAAGAAATCCAATCATACCAAAATATCCATTGTAGCACTCTCTGAGGTAGCAAGGTTGTGTGGACTAAGAAATAGTTGGAAAACTATGGCACATCGACATAATGAAACTGTATTTGAAATGAGGAAATCATGGCAGGGAAATAATACTGACCTCAGGAGGTGACCTTAGAATCAGAATTCTGAATTTGGTTCCATTTCTACTTCTGACATGCTTCCTATGTGAACCTGGACAAGATACCAAACCTCTCAGCATCCAGGCAACTCTCAAAGAAAGATATTGAAGAGCAGTTTGAGCTATATTGTTTTGAAGGAGCTTCCTCCCGGAGGAAGGAAAGGGGTTCCTATCTCAGTAAAAGCAAAGGCTTGGTCTGAGAAATTGTAAATACAAAGAATTCAAAGAAACACAAGATGGATAAAAATTGACATAGAACAAAATAAACAGAAGCTAAAGAACAAAATAAAGAATGATAACACTATAATTTTTATCACTAAAAGAAAGTCAAACTCAGAGTTTTCAAGGGAAAGCAAATAACAGTGAAAATTTTTTTTAATAAGTGACTCAGATTGATATGGAGCTTTAAATTTACTGAACACATTCTTATGTATCATTTTTTTTAACCCATACCTTCTGTCTTAGAATCAATACTGTGTATTAGTTCCAAGTTAGATGAGTGATAAGGGCTAGACAATGGAGGTTAAGTGACTTGCCCAGGGTCAAACAGCTAGGAAGTATCTGAGGTCAGATTTGAACCCAAGACCTCCCATATCTAGGCCTAATTCTCAATCCATTGAGCTATCTAGCCCTCTCCTCTCAGATATCATTTTATGTGATCTTTCACAACAAACCTATGGGATAGGGAGGGCAGGTGTTACCCTTATTATTAGTAAAAAGAATGCACAATGAACTTAGTGTCAGAGGATCTGAATTCGAATCATAGATCTGCCACTGTGTCCCTGTGAGGCCATAGGCAAGTCACTTACCATGTCTGAGCCTCAGTGTCCTCATCTTTAAAATAGAGATCATGAAACTTGCATTACCTACCTCTCAGGGTTTTGTAGGAGTAAATAAGAGAATTCATGTAAGGGACTTCATAAGAACTGCTAACTTGGTTTGGATTTGTTTTACTGATATTCAAAAAGATCTGATCACATGGTAGGATATGTATTCTATGTATTGTGAAATATTTTTCAACCAAAATTCTGATAATGTGAGATAACAGGTACTGTGTGCCTAGAACTACAAAAGATGTTACAAAAAGGAATCACAGAGATTCATGCTATCTCCAGTGGAGTTACTTACTCATAAGGCAGTTTTCTCAGTGGAAAGCATAAATGAAAAATGGAAAACAAGTGTGTTTACTTCTATTCTGAATTCTGCTTCCAAATCAGTTTTAAATGTCGATTTGATTTGGAGGGTAGAGGAGATGAGAAGAGACACAGAAGAGGACAGAAGAGGAAAGGAGAGGAGAGGAGAGGAGAGGAGAAAAGAGAAGAGAAAAGGAGAGAAAAGAAGAGGAAAGAGTTTACCCTCAAAGAGTTTTACTTTCTTAAAGGAGCTGGAAGTAGGTTGGGGAAGGGAATTAAGAGGGATGAAATATGTAAGCAGGTAAGTAAATACAAAACACATGCAAAGTAATCTTTTTAAAATTCATTCCATTAAATTCCAGTTTTAAAATATTCAATGGTTCCTTATTTCTTATCAAATCAAAATAAAAATTTTATTTCCCCCACTATTCCCAAACATATATCCCCCAATTTGATCAGGGAGATCTCTTCAATATTAAAAAAAAACCCTTAGTTCCCTATCTTCACCTATGATGTCTTCCCTATTTTTATTATTATTATTATTATACTGCCCAAATACACACAAACATCATTTCACAGATGAAAAAACTACAGCAAAAAAGATAAATAGTGTGTAATGAATAGTATCTGATCCCATGTCTTCCAAGTCACTCTTTTCCACTACATTTTGCTATCTTCCAACCCAAAAGCTGCAGAAATGATATAGTTTAACAACTAATAACATCAACTTTTGAATAGCATGGTTATTACAAATTGCTTTACATGCATTGTCTCATTTAAGCCTCTCAACAACTCTATGAAGTACAGGTATTATTCACTATTTTGTAAAATAAAGAAAAAGGCTGAGGAGTTAAATACCTTCTCAGCATCATATGGTTACTATCAGAAGGAGGATTTGAACACAGGTCTTCTTGACCCCAAATCTAGAATTCTATTTATAATGCCACTTTGCCTCTCTAGTGCTTTGAGCCACACATCTGAAACATTTCAAGAGATAATTAGGGAAAACAAAAATAGAGTGGCTATTAAAAAGAGCAAAATAAAATTTTCAACTACATAAAGAGAATTGAATTATTCTAATAAGATCGCTTCTGAGATTTCTTCTCTTCATCAGGCTAAGCTTAGCTATTAATTAAGCTATTCCACTAAACAGGAGAAAAGAACTCACCTATAACTTGTATTTTTTTTCAAGTACCACTTTGTAACCTTTAGTCCTTCCTTTCCTACTTTGGGCTACAAGGGCATAAAACCTGTAATTAACAACTTCTTTATTGCCTCCGAAATAGTAATTGCCATGTATAGCCCTGAGGTAGTAAGAATAAAAAAATCGTTTCTCTCCCCCCCCCCCATCTCCATTTTCTTCCCCTCCCCATATTTAAGTAGGGCTCAGTGGTTATTATTAGGATCAGGCCAAGACTTTGCCTTTCACAAGAACCTTGTGATAAAAGTGCAGTCCCCACACAGTGACCTCCACATGAGGCAATCAATACATAATGCTGTCATATTTCCCCCTCTTGCTCTTACAGGGGAGCCTGGGGAAAAAAGAAGGGGGAAAAAGCTGGACAGAGATTAGATTATCAATTATCATGAAACTGTCTGCAGCTTCAAAGGGCTGGAAAGCTGGGGAAACCGGAGTTTATCACAACTGTAAGAGTCCTACAGTTATCTCTCATGTCACCCAGATGTAGAGCAGCATTTGGGGGCATAGCTTGGGCCTGTGGTGAGAGCTGGGCTGATTGAAAAAAATATATAAAAGCAGCATTTTCTTTGGAACATGAATCATTGGTTTGAGGTCAGATATTGACAATAAGCAGGATCTTGAATGTGTTAACCATGGCCAGCTCAATCCAATATACTCATGTATCTATGCAGTGTGAGCATTTTATCGATAAGGAGGCATGAGATGTTCCCTCTCCCCCCTCAAACTCCAATTTTTACGTAGGTCAACAGATTGTTAATAGTGTGTCAAAGAATGATAAATCGATATTCAGTAAAACTGCAAGATGTTTGTCTTTAGTCATTCCCATAAGCTTATGTCTGAGATTACACAAGAGAAACGGTTTCCAAGTCAAGGAAAATACAAAAGTTTGGAAGCAAAACTAAAGCCGCCAATATCACTTCCTGATTTGACATGGGGAAGAAGGGGGTCAGTTTTTTGAGGGTTGACTTTCTTTGGGGACTTTTTCCAGTGAGATCAATGAATTTTAATTGGATCCACATCATCTTGGGACTGACCAGACACTTCAGAACAATGGGAAATTAATGTAATGTTTATCGATATGGAGAAAAAGTCCTCTGGCTCTACTATAAAAACAATTAAGGTCTCATGCAGTCATGAGTCTAGTTAATATATAAACTGGCTGTATGGGGTAGGATATACCAGGATACAATTCATTTCTTCAACCTAATCATAATTTGGGCCTAGACATAGCTGATCCTATTACTTCTTCATAACTATCTGCCCTTGAAAAGAACCACCAAGACACATAGAATTTGTAACAGCAGAGTGAGTCCCTTTGGTCAATGTTAGCAAGCAATTTTGCCCATTACATATTCCAAATAGTTCACGTTTCTGTGCGTTTCAGGTTTACAAAGTGTTTTCTTTTCAGGTATTATCTCCATTTTACAGATTAGAAAATGGAAACTTAGGATAAGTGATTTTCCCAAGGTCATATGGTTGGTAACAAATGGAGCTAGGGACTCAGACTAAGATCTTTTGACACCGAGAGCAATTTACTTTCTAATACACTGTTGCCTATGTCATAGATACTCATAAAATTGCACTGACTGTACTAGCATCATGAAAAGTGCATTGACTCAGGTATCAGAGGAAATAGGTTCAAATCCTGATTTTGTCACATGCTTCTTATATGAACCTTGGGCAAATTATTTGAATCTGCCTTTTCTCATCTTCAAAATAGGAAAGTTGGACTAGATGGTTTCACAATTCCCTTCCAACTCTAAAACTATGATCTTTTTGTGAAAACATTTTTCTCAGTCTTTCTCGAATCAAATGAAGGAAAAGGCTTTCTTCACTTTCACTCTCAGAATTCTCAATTTCATTTGTGATTTGGACCTCAATTTTTTTTGACAGTGCTATTATCTTAAGGACAGAACTAGCAGATCCCATATGACTAACTCTTGATTTTTACTAATAATAAAGGAGCCACATTATATGGAGAACTAAAATGCACAGTAGATTCAATTTAATAGTTTCCTTCCTATCCATCAAAGAATTTTCCACAAAGAAGCTCAGAACTTTTTAAAAAACTGATTTGAGTTTCACTTCCATATAAATCGTCCCCTTTAATAAGTGATCAAAAAGTAGGCAACTGAAAAGGAATGAAGCATGTGATCTACATAATTCATAAACTGAATGATAAATCCCTAAATGAACATTAGTTTTTGGCAGCCATCAACTTTCTCAGTCTTCTACAGGTGTGAGGTTAACTGTGACTTCTAACAAAAAATTCATCTTTCTAATTGTAGGAACCATAAATTGAATAGAAAATCCATAGACTTCTAGAAAGATTACTAAAATGATAGTCAGGAGACTTGAGTTTCAATTCTAAATCTAACACCAATTAATTGTGTGACCTTAGGAAAATCATCACCCCCTTTCTGTGCCCCAGTTTTCTCATCTGGCTAGTGAAGATTAGAGAGGTGCATTTGAATCAGATAACTTGGATTTTGAGACTAGGCTCTGCTTCTTAAATGGCTGGATTACTTTGGGCCAATAAGGTCACTCTCAAGCTCAAAAAACTCCAGTGGATCCCTAATACATCTAGGATTGAATTTTAAAAATATCTGGTTAGCATTCAAAGTCCTTAAAAATTTAGCCTTTCCAGCCTTCTACCTTTCCAACCTTCTTATACCTTAAGCTGCTCACACACACACATATTCTATGATCCATTGATAATGTCTTTCTTTCCATTTCATAAGATATACCCCATCTCTCAGCTCCCAACATTTTCTCTGAC
The DNA here is from genome assembly GCF_016433145.1 of Gracilinanus agilis. Taxonomy (NCBI): domain Eukaryota; kingdom Metazoa; phylum Chordata; class Mammalia; order Didelphimorphia; family Didelphidae; genus Gracilinanus; species Gracilinanus agilis. The sequence goes on from NC_058130.1 coordinate 586,115,291, forward strand.
TGTCCCCCATGGTTGGAATTCTCTCCTACCTCAGCTTTTCTTCCTGACTTCCCTGACTTCCTCTAAATTCTATCAATATGGTATAGTATGTAAAAGTGAAATTTGGGAGATGTCATCTTTAAGTATATATGTGTATTTTCTATGGACATTATCAAACTACATTTCCTGTGGTCCAACACGTTTCCGGTTCCGGTTCTTTTGGCGTGGGGACACCTACGTCTCCACGCAGAGAAGAGTTTATAATCTCCTGGGTTAGGGGGGAGTGTTCTCTTGGCCAGCAGACTGAAGAAGAGGTAATAATGACTGGAGCGGCAATTTTGAATTCTTACAAGCGCGTGGTCTAATAACTTTATCTATCAGCATGGCTTTAATTAAATTACTAATTTATATTATTATAGCAGCCTTTATTATTTTTAATCCTTATAAGTAAAGGTAGGCACTTGCCTGAGATTTCCCAAATCCCCCTCCATACAATTTTAAAATGTGGCCTCAAAATTAATTCTGAAGTGGAGGACCAATAAAAGGATAGGTGGAACAATTTTCCAACCCAAAACAACTTAGATCAATTGGAAAGGTCTATCTTACTGCCATAAGAGTGAAATGCAATCCAACATAGACTATGCCTCAGCAAGACAGCAGCAAGCCTTGAGGGTAATTGAATTAGCAGGAGAGACAACTTTTAAAGTTCTCAGCCCACAGCCCATAGCCCATGGGGAGTTGGACAACTGGTCAGAAGTAGATTGCAGCAGACCCTTTGCTGGCACTGAGTGTAGGATTCTGTTGTGTTACACATTCATGGTTCCAGGTTTCAGTTCCAGAGTGAGGAGGTGCATCAGCAGGACTGTGGACCCTGATCACAGATCCATGACAGAGAAGAGTGCTTGTGGTCACTCACAAATCAGAGTACAGGTCAGAATATTAGTGACCACACCTCTTCTTGGATCATACTACCTTGAAATAACTGAAAATTTACAGATGCCCAGAACTAGCTCTGAAATCAGCACCACAAAAAATCTAAAGCTTTGGACAGTACCCCCTACACTGTAGGAACAGATCCCAATCTTAACATAAAGCTAAATGTCATGGAATAGTCTGAGAAAATGAGTAAACAAAAAAAAATATCTGACCATATAAAGTTACTATTATGACAGGGAAAATCAAAATACAAAGTCAGAAGAAGAAAACTAAATCAAAGCAGCTATATGCAAAGCCTCAAAGAAAAATGCAATTTGATCTCAGGTCCCAAAAAAGGACCAAAAGAATTTTTTTTTACATTTAATAATATTTATTTTTTAGAAAAGTTAACATGGTTACATGATTCATACTCTTACTTTCCCCTTCACCCACCGACCTCCCCCCCACAAAGCCGAATTTCCACTGGTTTTAACATGTGTCATTGATCAAGACCTATTTCCAAATTGTTGATAGTTGCATTGGTGTGGTAGTTTCCAGTCTACATCCCTAATCATGTCTGTCTCAACCCATGTATTCAAGCACTTGTTTTTCTTCTATGTTTCCACTCCTGCAGTTCTTCCTCTGAATGTGGGGAGCGTTCTTTTCCATACGTCCCTCAGAATTGTCCTGGGTCATTGCATTGCTGCTAGTACAGAAGTTCATTACATTCTATTTTACCACAGTGTATTGGTCTCTGTGTACAATGTTCTTCTGGCTCTGCTCCTTTCGCTCTGCATCAATTCCTGGAGGTCTTTCCAGTTCACATGGAATTCCTCCAGTTTATTATTCCTTTAAGCACAATAGTATTCCATGACCAGCATATACCCCAATTTGTTCAGCCTTTCCCCAATAGAAGGGCATACCCTCATTTTCCAGTATTTGCCACCACAAAAAGCATGGTTATAAATATTTTCATACAAGTCTATCTATGATCTCTTTGGGGTACAAACCCAACAATGGTATGGCTGGATCAAAGGGCAGACATTCTTTTATAGCCCTTGGAGCATAGTTCCAAATTGCCTTCCAGAAAGGACCAAAAGAATTTTAAAAATTAAAAAAGAAAAAGTCAACTATATGGAGAACTTCGTCAAATTTACAAGAACATGAGTCATTACCCAAATGATAAATGGTCAAAAGATACAAACAGCTTTTGGATAGAGAACTAAAAGCTATGTATGGTCATATTTTAAAAATGCTTTAAATCATTACTTATTAGAAAAAAGCAAATCAAAGCAACTGTGAGATATCTCACAGATGGATAGAATATGGGGAAATGGAGACACTAATACCCTGTTGGTGGAACTGTGAAATAATCCACTCATTTTCAACAGCAACCTAGAATTATGCTCAGAGTCATAATAGAGCGTATATCCTTTGTTCTAGTAATAGCACTATTAGATCTGTTTCCCAAAATAATCAGGGGGAAATGGAAAGAGCCTATATGTAAGAAAATATTCATAGCAGCTCTCTTTGTGGTGACAAAGACCTGGAAATTAAGGGGATACACATTTGTTAGGGAATGGCTAAACAACTTGTAGTATATGATTTTGATGGAATTCCACTGAGAAATAAGAAGTGAAAAAATAGATTAATTTAGAAAAAAAGCATGTAAAGACATAGCAGAAACAAGAGAACATTATATACAGTAAAAGGAATATTGTTTGAAAAATAACTGTGAATATCTACCTCTACAGTAAAAAATTGATCATGACATAGTTGTGTGTGTGCATGTGTGTGTGTGTACTATACATTTTTTTGTCAAATGGTTCTGTCTCTAGTGTAGGGACGATATTAAAAGAGGGAGATACCTGGGAACTTTAATGTAACAAATAAAATTTTAAAAATGTAAAAAGCTCAATTTTAAAAATCAAATGAGAGAGATAAAGGAGAAACTGGGGAAAGATTAATGCAAGGAAATCATGAAAAAAGTCAATTATGTGGTGAAGGAGGCACCAAAAAAATACTGAAGAAAATAATATCTTAAAAAAAAACAGAATAGGTGAGATGGTAAAAGAAACACAAAACCAATGAAGAAAAGAACTTCTTGAAAGACAAAATTGTCTAAAAGAAAAAAGATGCTTAAAAATTTACTGAAGAAAAGAAATTCATAAAAAGTAGAACTGGCCAAAAGGAAGAGGAGGTACAAAAGCTCACTGAAGAAAATAATATCTTTAAAGAAATAATTGGAAGATTGGAAAATAATGACTCCATGAGACATCAAGAAACAAATGAAATCAAAATAATGAAAAATAGAAGAAAATGTGAAATCCCTCATTGGAAAAACAACTGACCTGAAAAATAGAACCGGGAGAGATAATTTAAGGATTATTGGACTACCTAAAAGGCATGATCAAGAAAAGAGTATAGATATCATATTTCAAGAAATTATCAAAGAAAACTATGCTGATATCCTAGAATCAGAAAGTAAAATAGTAATTGAAGTTATCCACCAATTACCTCCTGATCACACAAGATTTGGTGGCTTCTGCATTAAAGGATCAGAATACTGAGCATATCATATTCCAGAGGGCAGATTAGCTAGGATTACAACCAAGAATCATCTACCCAGAAAAATGGAGTAACCCTTCAAGGGGGAAAGTTGATATTTAATGAAATAGAGGACTTCCTAGCATTTCTGATGAAAAGACCAGAGCTGAATAGAAAATCTGACTTTAAAAATCAAGACTCAAGAGAAAGATAAAAAGTTAAATATGAAATAGAAATTATAAGGGACTTGATATCATAAAACTATTTACATTCCTATATAGAAGATGATACTTATAACTCCTAAAAATTGTATTATTTTTAGTGCAATTAGAAGGACTATACATAGACAGAGGAAATAAAGATGAATTGATTGTGGCAAGATGACATCCTATCCATTGAGGCCTGGTGAATAGGTAGAAGTCAAAGTCAAAATGTAACTAAAGATCACATTCTATAGGATTAAGATGGAAAGTATGGATATAATTAGAAAAGGGAATACCAGAACTCAAAAAGTTACAGTTCCCAGTAATAAATTACTTGGTTCAAGGTATAACCATGCTTCTAACTCTAATAAGATTCTATAACAAAAGGATTTCATGACTAGTGTAAGAAAGTCTCCCTGAGTGGATCCTTGAGATTTTACAAAGAAAGAATTTGAAACAAAATTTGCTTCTTAGGAAGGAGACCATGGGCACTGTTCACTAACAGCATCATTGCATTGGCACAGAAAATAATTGTCTAATATGATACAAAATGAAGGAGATAGAGAAACACGCTGAAACATCACTAATTGGCTTGTTTATGGTCCACGTAATGAGACCACATTAAAATTACACAGCCAAAACAATGGCATTTGGAGCAAGTTCTAGATCCTTGTTAAACTAATCTATAATTGGTTGTGCTATAGTGAGTTTCTGGAGCATTCTTCAGTATTCATAATCAGTAATACCCTATTCAAAAATCAGCACATTTGGCTCTAGGACAGCTAAACTTATAATAAGAAATGTCATCTTTTTTTTTTTTAAGATTGTGTCTCCCTATTTCTTCCAGGCCAGAAGTTCATAACCACTCATGGTCCCCTTCCACTACTGATGAGTGTAGGAGTTTTGATCTACAACATCACCTACCTGAATCTTTTTGCCCCTTCTTGGGCAACCTTATGGATCCTTACACCTGGAGACTCACCACATTAGCAGAGGAGTTCAAGAGCTAGGACAAAGTATATAGAATTTATAACTGGAGCTATATTTTCCCAAGGCATTTAAAGAAAGTCTTTCACAAAGTTGCCTGTCCATGTCCTGAATTAATTAACATAATTATCCAGTTTCAGAAAGATTACATGCAAGGAGAAAATAAAGCATCAACCAGTACTCCCAGGTATAGCTGAGCAGCTTGATTTGGAGAGGCAGGCAGATCTCCTGGGGATATTTCCTTCATCTTTTTGTCTAGGTGTTTCCCTGACCACCTCATCTCCTAGTGAGGCTAATGGGGCTGTGTTGTACCCATATTCCTTTTGGTGTCCTGTCAATATGTGGCCATTCTATTGTTCCACCCTGGAGCTCAATTCCTAACACAGTGGAAATGATCTATGATGAATTCAGGTGTACAGGCATTTGACTCTCATTCCAAGAAAAATGTTCTTCAGGAATCTAGGAACATGGCAGTGGCTTATTTGCCATGACATAAAAAAATGACAAAAAAAGTGAATGAAAACAGTTGCCAAATTCACCCTAGAATTCATGTAAGTGGGCCATATCTGTGTCCATTTACCCCAGATCAAAGAAAGAAATTTATCCACACTACAAAGATCACATCCAAAACTTGTCAATAACATCTCTTTTAAATCCCATGTCAAATGTTTATACCATTCTATTCCTGTACTCTTTTTGTTACTTACTGACCTCTTGGACCCATCTAACTTCCTTGATATTATCTATATCACATTGCCTCTTCCCTTCTGTCCCTTGTCATTGTCTTTGATAACCTCAACATGCATGACGATGACCCCAAATATCAAGCTTTGATATTCTGTCTTCTAACCACATGCTTGCACTGCATATATACCTCTTCTGCTATATTTTAAGTGACTTAAATGCATGGACTATGTCGTCTTTATCTCTTTCACAGCATCTATCAAAGCAACTTACAAGTAAGAGGCATGCAACAATTTTCTATTCAATAAATGAGTGAAAGAATTGATGAATGAATGAAATTGAATATCATGAATGAATGAAACTCACTATTTTGTAAGCCATATGTATTCTAAATAGAAGTTGCCTTAGAGAAAAGTAAGATTTTGCAGTCTCTTCTATATGTAGTACAATATCATGAATTGGAAAAAAAAATAACCCCAATGACTAGTGGAATAAAAAGTACACCAAGCTATAAATCAGAAAATCAAAGTTCAAGTCCTATACTATTGTCACTAATTGCCTGTGTGACTGTGGTTGCTATTTAAGCCAGCTTAATCTCATTTTCTTTATTCCAAAAACATGATCTAAACTTATAAATAATCATATTTATTAATATTAATAATCCACATGCATATAGTATCTTACTGTTTATACTTTCCCAACTATAATCTTATGAGATTGATAGAGTAACAGGGATCAAGTGTCATAATGTATGTCAATGTGCCTTGAGATATATAGTCTTGTACAAATGTAAATTATTATTAGTAAGCATAGTTATTATTAATGTTATTATAAATAATAATGATCTTCCTCTACTAGTTCTTTCTTTAATGCTGGTAATGAGGAGATGATACTGGGTTCTCAAAGGCTATGTCAAGAGAACACAAGCTCTGGCCTCTTTCACCAGGATGCAAAAGCTTCTAATATAATCCTGCAAACAGGCTGTCTGCCTTATGAAAACCAGCCTAGCTAAGCATAAAGAGTTAATTACTAATTGGCCAGCCATTTGGGGATGAATTCTTTGGACAAAGCCACCTATGAAATGAATAAAAATAATAAATAGCCCTCAATTCCTTTCAAAGAACCTGAGTTTGACTCCTAGCTCATACATGCTTAAGGTATGTATCTTTGGACAAATTACTTCATCTTTCAAACTTCAAGTCGCCAATCAGTAAGATAAAGAGGTTGTACTAGATGTCCACTAAAGTTCCTTCCAATTCTATACCCATGATCTTATGATCACTTCCACTTTTGCAATTATAATGGCAGAGTGACAAATAACGAAGCCGAGGATACTAAGAATCACTATTTTAGGACATATAAAACATTAACCTAGCTATTGGTACTCTGATGTGAGATCTTTGTCCAAAGACCAACCAATGAGCAGACTACTGAAAAATCTGAATTTTATCAATCTGTACATTTTCACTATAAACAAATCCAAAGAAAAGGAAGAAATCGGGGCAGCTGGGTAGCTCAGTGGAGTGAGAGTCAGGCCTAGAGACAGGAGGTCCTAGGTTCAAACCCGGCCTCAGCCACTTCCCAGCTGTGTGACCCTGGGCAAGTCACTTGACCCCCATTGCCCACCCTTACCAATCTTCCACCTATGAGACAATACACCGAAGTACAAGGGTTTAAAAAAAAAAAAGAAAAGGAGGAAATTGCACATAAATTAAAAGATGTTCGTAGATTCTTCTTGGAGGGGAAAATAAAGTTGGCAGAACTAGTTTTCATGAACATCAAAAGGATGCAAGAAACATTGTTTCATGGAAATTTTCACCATTACATACTTTAGAATTCATAAAAAGTATATGCAAAATGACCACCTTAAAAATAATTAAATTTTGTACAAGGTCTCTTGCGGAAGATGAAGAGGTATGGAAATTCAGTAGGGAACTCAGGAAAACACTCTAAAAAGACAGACAGACAGACACTGAGAGATGTGTAGGTATGTAGGTAAGTAGGTAGTAGATGTCTTAGTTGGCAAAGGCAAGGACAGCAAAAATCATTTTGGAGGGGCAGGTAGATGTTTCAGTGCATAGAATGCCAGACCTGGAGTCAGGAAGACCTGGGTTCAAATTTGGCCTTAGACACTCCCTACCTGGGCAAGTCATTTAATCCCAATTGGCTAGCCCTTACTGATCTTATGCCTTGGATACTTGTATTTGTTCTAAGTGAGAAGGTAAAAGAGTTTAGTTTTCATCATTTCAGAAAATATAATTAAGGAATAAGGAATGAAAGAAGTCAACAACTTGTAGAAAACACAAAAATTTGCCTCAAAATATTAAAAATACTTTCTCTAAGAAAAAATAAGACAGTGATAAATGTGATGAAAACAAATATCACCAAAAAATAAATTGGATTATAGTTTAGCAAACAGAAAAAATTTATTACTAATCTTAGTCATCCCTGAATCATCTGTATGTGATCAAACCACCTATTATTTAGTGTAAATTTAATTAAAATCCAGAAGCAAAATGTGGAAGAGACATAATAGCTCACCAAAGTATTCACCATGACTACCACCATCTTTCTCCCTTTTTGCATTCAAAACTATCAAAGAATAAAAAAAATCCAGTGCCACAGAACACCACAACATCAGAAGCCCACATGGATGGCCATCTTTGGTGATATCGACATTACCAACTGAAACCTTGTCACCTGTAGCTGTTTGGAATCAGAAAGGAAAGAGCCCCTGTTACTGAATTCCTCTTGGAATTTGTCCAATTAAAGAGATAATCTAATTCCATAATGATGGTAGCATTCATATAGCACTTTAAGATGTACGAAATGCTTTACATGTTATCTTATTTGATCCTTACACCAACAAAAAAAGGTGCTATTTTACAAATGAGGAAAATGAAGCACAAGACAAGTTAAATGCCTTGCCTAGGGTCACATAGCTACTACAAGTTTTATGCAGGGATCGAACTTAGATCTTGCTCACTCCAGGTCCACCATTCTATCACTATATCTTGCTGCTAGTGATATGTCTTTTTTCCTAATTTTTTTTTATAGAAGTATTGTGTGTCATATGTTAGGGTTATCTTTTAAAATTAGATTTGCAATTTATAGAAGTCATTTTTATGGAATTACATATTTATAATGAGTTTGAAATGTCCTTGTAAGACTATTTGACAATATTCAATATATAGCTCCTTATTTCCCTGTTTTTCTCTATTTATATCACAGTGCCTAGCCTGTATTAGGCACATATTACATGCCATGTCATGGATTTATAAAGGGATATTTAGCCTGCCAAGTGTCCTAATGTCTGTTGCCTAAAGGATAACAATTTCAGGTTGGGAAAAGTAGGAGTTAAATGTACCTCAAAATCTCTTTGGGGGATTGGAATGGCTTTGGAAAATTTGGCAGAAGTGATCCAAAGAGAGTAATGATCTTAACACCTAGGGCACTTCACAATGTGGTAAAGCATCCAAGTATAGGGGCTAAAAAATGATACAAAATAGCCCATGAAATCTAGGTGGTCTTCACATGTTACATTTTTAGGAACTTCAATATTCTCCTTCAATGTCTAGTTATTTTTTTTTAAACTCACATGAAAAGAACTACTTAAAAATATATTAGCTGAAGCCCCATCTTTCTGAAATCTATATCTGAAGTCTGTTAATGATAGCCATTTAGAGAAACTGAGAATTCCTAAGATTAGACTAACACAATCATCTAAAAATAATTGTTTATTATGTAACTTTTATTTATAGTCACCTAAGTTACTGAAATTTCAATTCAATCAATAAGCATTTTTTAAAGGACTACTATGGGGCAACTGGGTAGCTCAGTGGATTGAGAGTCAGGCCTAGAGACGGGAGGTCCTAGGTTCAAATCCAGCCTCAGACACTTCCCAGCTGTGTGACCCTGGGCAAGTCACTTGACCCCCATTGCCCACCTTTACCACTCTTCCACCAAGGAGCCAACACACAGAAGTTAAGGGTTTAAAAAATAATAATAATAAATAAAGGACTACTATGTGCCAGGCACGGAGCACAATGTTAGGATATATAAAAACAAACTTGAAAACAATCCCTGTCTTCAGGGAGTTTATACCCTTTCCCTGTCAAGCAAATGAAACCAAGTTCTACGTTCTGTAGTTCTCCAAAGGACAGATTTCCACAAATGTCATTTCTATCCTTCATCAGAAAACTATTCTGCTTTAAGAAAATTCTAAATTTTCCAAATGTAACAAATCAGCACCAAATTGGAACTGCCTAGAGTAAATGGTGGTTAGCAGGGACATAAGACCTATGTCATTCAGTTATGTCTGTTTATCATAAACAAAATAACACTAACCTCAAGACTTTTAAACGCTAATTTAATTTAAAATATAAGTACCTATTGACCTATTTTTAAACAATGAAAATTCTTATTTTTTTTAATGGCAACTGAAATCAGAATCCTGGGTATTTTCATTCTAGCCATGTTGGTGTGAACATTATCAATTGATCTAGGATTTAAGTGACCTGTCTGGAATGCTTGACAAACAAATTTTTCTCATGAATTATGCATATTACTGAAAACCATACTTAATGGGAGACTGGAAAGAGGGCAGGTATTTCCATCACCTAGGGGTGAAAGTCCTGCAAATTAACAACAAGACGGTTCATTGAAGCAGGTAATAGATTGGCCTGTGAAAACAAGAAATCTTTGTGGGAATGAGTGTGATTATTCATATAGTCTGTTTGCTAATTATTGCTAGTATGAACAGTACTTTAAGTGCTCTTAAGAACTCTGAAAGTCATGGACTTGGTTAAATGACCTGGCAAAACACAAGTAGGATGGGCTTAAGTGCTTCAGAATTATCATCACTTAATAAAAAATAGCTCACTTTCCACAGCTGTCACAAAATGCTTTCTTCACATCAACTCTGGGAGGGAGGGAAGAAGGAGGGAGGGAGTGAAAGTATTATTATTGCCATTTCAAAGGTATAGAAATTAAGCCTCAGTGAAATGAAACAACTTATCCACTCACCCAGTTAGTATCAGAACCATGAATCTGTCCTCTCAGTTTTATCCCTATTTTTTTGTAGTTCCACCACACTATCTCGGATTAATGATAGCTGAAGTTCCCAAATAAAACAATATAATATAATATATTTTAAATTTAGACCTGGGAGGATGTTAAAGATCAACTACAGTAGAATTATTCCTTTTACAGATTAGGAAACTGAGGCTTATAAATTCAGTGTTTTGCCCAAGATCTTCCTGGTGGTGAAGCCAAACTTGGAACTCAGATCTAAATCCAAATCTGCCCCTCTTTCCACTGTGCCAAGCCATCTCTAATTCAACATATACTCTGTAAAAAATTTATATGAGTGCAATAATCATATATAGATATATGAATATGGCAGTGGATATAAGCTTATGTTCCTGCATATTTTATTTTATGCATAGCATAACTTTCATCCCTATTTATTCGTGCAGCGAACCATTTCTATATCCTTTTATATTTAGTCTGCTTCAAAGTCATTTTAGGTAGTAAGAACCTAGAGAGTGTCTCGTTAACCACGTTGAATAACACTAGCACAAGACTGTGTTCATTGGAGTATGTAATAAATGCTTTTTTGATGATGCTATATACATATAAACACAGGGTAAGCCAAAGGTTGTTCTTGCAGGAACGTCTGGGAGGATTTGGTTTGAATGTCAATAAAGTTTCCATCTGGGAGCTTGGATCCCAAAATACAGAACTCCAGAACAGCAACTTTTCTGCCTGGAAGGGGATGAAATGAAGCAGCTGTACTTTGTGACCACTGTCTACTTAAGGGGCTGCACAATGTGGTCTGCAGGACCCTCCAAGGAATCTGTCCCAAGAGGCTTTTCCTGATTAGAAGCCAGGCCAGATATATGGGGGTTAGGATGTGGAAGGAAAAGGCAAAGATGAGACTTCTCTGTTCACAGTGTTTTTCATTGTGTGCCTAAAAACTGTTCAATGATAAGGAGAGAAATATGGTCAATGATGTGACTATCGTCTTGCCTGACTGATTCATTGAAAGATAGAAATAAACCAGAAACTCTAAGGTTTTCCTCTACACTGTCTTCTAGTGTATATTAAGCAAATGTTTTGATAAATGTATGGATATATATATACATATATATATATATATGTATAGCTATCCCTAAACTGATGTAGTTCTACTTTCTTTCCCCAATCTCTTTCTTATTCATTCAATCAGAATCTATTGGGCATTAGCTATGAAGTAGACACTATGCAAACCTGAAGGGATTCAAAGAAAAGCAAAGCATGGTCCCTGCCCTTGAGGAGCTAATATTCTATTAGGGGAGACAAGCTATAAATAGCTAGGCTTATACAAGGAATAGGTCATTTAAATGGAGAGGAATCTCATAATAAAGGCACTAGTAAGGACACCTCTGAGATATCAATGGGAACACAATCTATCCAGTACCTTTCGCACTCACTATATGACCACCCTTTTGACAGTATCTTTTATTCCAGTCCTCTTTTGTAATTCCCTATTTGTAATGTGTTGTATTAAGCCATAATAGCAATATTAAAATGAGAAATTATCTTCAATGAGTAAAGGAGTTCATAATAGTAGATTCTTTTTCAGAGTAATTTAAGAATTTGTCATATTGGTCAGAAATTTTTAAATGTGAGACATGAAAATATCAAAATGAAAAACTAACTTTTTAAATGTATTTATTTATTTGTTTATTTGTTACATTAAAATATAGGTACCTCCCTCCTTCCCTTCCCACCATTAGAGGAGGTATCATTTGACAAAAAGATAGATATAGATATGTAAAACGATCACTTGCTTATTTCTGTTTATCTGTTCTTTCTCCAGAAGTGGACATACACGAGTCATTCTTCAAATAATATTTCTGTTGCTGTATATAACATTATCTTCATTTCAATCTTCATAACTTCATATAGATTTTTCCATTGGCTTTTTTAATTAACCTGTTTGTCATTTCTTACCATGAAGTAGTGTTCCATCATAATTGTATGCCACAACATATTTAGCCATTCCTCAATTGAAGGGCATCCCTTCAATTTCTAGTTCATCATCTCACAACTATCAAATTGGCTTAAATAATAAAGGGACAAAAGTACAAATGTTGGAGGAGTTATGGAAAAATAGGGACACACACATTGTTGGTAGAAGTATGAACTGGTCCAATCATTTTGGAGAACAATCTGGAATTATGCCCAAAGAGTTATAAAATTGCATCTATCTTTTCTTTTTAAACCTTCCCTTCTGCCTTGGTATTGGTTCCAAGGCAGAAGAGCTGTAAGGGCTGGGCAATGGGGGTAAAGTGATTGCCCAGGGTCACACAGCTAGGAAGTGTCTGAGGACAGATTTGAACCCAGGACCTCCAGTCTCTAAGTCTGGATCTCAATCCTCTGAACCACCCAACTTCCCTTTTGTGTCTGCCTTTTGACCCAGCAACACTACTATTAGGTTTATTTCCCAAGGCGATCAGAGAAAAAGGAAGACTAACTTTTCAAACTCCAAAAAACTTTCAGTCTAGGCTTCTTACTCTCTTTAAAGGTTCTAGTAGTGCATATGACAGGCATACTCACTGCCTCATTTCTACTCAGTCTAATAGATCTGTTGGGAAATAAGCCCTAGAGTCACTTGATTTGTCTCTGATTTAGCCACTGAATTCTATGAATGGAGCTGCTAAGACTGCAATGTTCATGTTTTAATATAAGCTCGTGAATGTTCTAATCTAAGTTCAATGGAGCCAACACGTCATATAGATAAGGTATGAGACTTAAATCTCCAGTTCTCCCATATCCAACTATATATCTACAGCTAAGTAAATTATTTACACACACACATACACAAGCACATATGCATGTGGACATCCCACTCCCAAATCCTTCAGGTCATCTTCCACTGAACTTATTCAATTTGCCAACAAATCAGAAGTAAAAGACATCCTGATTGTGCTCAATTTTTCATTCTAAATCCTACATAAATAAAAACTAAGTCAAAGAAAATACTATCATTTTCCTTCAACAAGGGAACCTGTGGAAACATTAAATGATGCAGTCACAACAATCAGCTGTTCTGTTTTCACTTCCCTAAATGATGGACTGAAAAAAATAATATCTGATGAGACCAACCTAATAGAAAGCAAAATTTTAAAATAAATGGTCTAACCATTTAGATATTTTAAATATTCTCTAATGTTTGTGAGCTCAGAAATGGATGGTATGTGAATGTTTCCTTCCTCCAAAAAAAAGACTAATAGAGGGTATTCCTCAATACCTTAATTCCCTTGTTCTAAGCATATTGGAATATGCTGTATATAGCAAAATTGCATCTGAACAGGGAAATCCAGATAAAAGACAACCATCTGCTACCCTTCATTTACTCTCACCTTCCAACAGTCAGAATGAGAGGTTATGGTATGTACCATAAGGCAGCACTTTGAGAAACAGGCCTTCGTAGCAAAACTGGTTAACTCATAAAACATCTGCACAAAAATGAGGGGTAACATCACTATGTTACACATCTAAGTTGCCAGACATGAGGTTTGTTTTTTTTTAAAGAAGGCTGCAGTGTCAACAGAGATAGAATGAGAGAGAGAGAGAAAGAGAGAGAGAGAGAAAGAGAGAGAGAAAGAGAGAGAGAGAGAGAGAGAGAGAGAGAGAGAGAGAGAGAGAGAGAGAGAGAGAGAAGGGGGGAGAGGGAGGGAGGAAAACACTATTGTAATTTTTCCCAGGCTCCTCAAAGTTACCTATGTACACATCTACCAAGGAATAATGTAAATCTATCTGGAAATGAATATTTTTAAAAATGATTATTTTATAGAGCTTTGTTCTTAGGATAATAATCCACAAAAAAGCAGCTTCTCTTTAGGTTCAGGGCTCTGTCACTTCCCTTAATCTTAGAATTATAGTATAATAAAAAGGGTTCTTCCTGGAGTCAGTAAGATCTAGAATCACATCCTTCCTCAAGTACTTAACCTCTGTAAGATTCCTGATCTGTAAAATGGGATAATAGCCTCTATTCTCACAGGGCTGTTTTATGGGTCAAAGGAAATAATGTATGCAAAGCATGTTGCCAACCATAAAGCATCAAATAAAGGTGAGTTATTAATCTCTCCCTTTGGGATTCAAGTATTAGCACTTCTTAGATTCTGGAATCTCGGAAGAGGATATCTGTACCAAGCTGAATGGGTCAAATGCTGAGCTCCCATTTTTAAAGTCCCCCAGCTTGAAAAAAAAAGTTGACTTGTTCCAAGTTGTCAAGTTTTTCAAAAGAATCTATCTTCCTGTCATTTGCATCTTCGGATAAATCAGAGCATCTATAAATCAGGTTACTACAAACAGCTGGCCTGAATTATCTTCCAATATCTTTATAAACATCCTCAATGTGCTGCAGAATAGACATCTTCTCCATGTTCTACATTTGGCTCCATAGACATTGTTACGAGCCCTGTATCGTGTGGTTAAAAATGTTTCTCTCTCATTTCTGAGCTCTTAATTTTATGTTTGAACTCAGCATCAAAATAGCTTGTAATTGCTTTTTGCCAGTAACAAGTCCAAATTGTAACTCAAAATTTTGAGATATTATGTGCTTTTGTAATTGTATTCAATGAAAATAAACTTCAATAAAGAATTTTAAATAAAATAAAATAAAAATCCTTACTCTGTGCATTTCCTACAGTCTATTGGCATCATTCAAGTTACAACTAAATCAAGTCCACCACAAACGACAAATGGCTATTCTGACTTATTTTTTAATGACTTAAATGTTCACTAAGGAAATATGTTCACATGCGTACACACACACACACACACATACACACACATAATTATACCCACAAAACCCACTGCCATAAGCTACCAAGGTACAAACCCTGTGCATTCAATTATTCTGTCATTGCATCTAGCAATGTACTGCAACTAGTAGCTCCTTGGTAACTTGATGACAATAACCCCAAATCTCTGATCTCATAAAAGGGACAATCAAATAAGACAGTTTATAAATTGTACAGTGTGTAATATAAAGAAAATAAAGTCAGAAATTAAAAGCAAAAAAAAAAATACTCAATGCCTTGTAGGCATGAATTGGATTATATATGCTGTTCTAAGCAGCCTGGAGATAGCACAGGCCAATGTGATGTATGGAGTCTTAGATAGTATGTTTTCCAAGGAAGCAAACAAACGCCCAAAAAAAAAAAGAAATAATATGTCAGACAATGAAAATAAGAAGTGTTGCTAATGAAGCTTGAGAACTTTTAAAGACCACATAACCTGTTCATCTTCTCTCAGGTTAACCAACTTCTACTTTCTTCCAAAAAGAAAAACTTTATATATTTTAAGTATCTAAATAGGCTCTCACCTTTAACTAATTATAGAATGAACTAGATTAAAATAGGCAACTCGGTAAAAGTGAATAGAGTATTGGACTCGGGAAGTCAGGAGAGACATGAATTCAAATCATTCTTCAGATTCTGGGCAAGTCACTTAGGTTCTCAGGTAGCTCATCTGTAAAATGAGGTTAATAGTAGCACCTACCTCACAAGATCATTGTGAGGCCTGAATGAGATACTGATTTGCAAACTTTAAAGCACTACATAAATGCAAAGCAACTATTAGAGGTTCTGAAGAATGAGACCCCATAGGACTCTGTAACCAAGCTTCCCTTTATTTTCCCAGCCAACTCAGTTACAAGGTCCACTGTCATCTTTCTCAGTTTAATTGATAATAGAATACTTTGTAGATATTATCGTTCCAATTTCAGGCCACTTTATTTAGTAATCAGCCTAATTTATTCATAATTTAGTCAAAGCAAGCAATGAAAGAGCAAGAGGAAGTCTTTATCCTGGATTTTAAAACCAATGGCATTGATAAAAGGAAGATGAGATGAAAACATGTGGGGCTTTTTTATGAGCAGAAACAGTTAACTTTTAAAATTCATTGGTTTTAAAATCTCAAATCAAAATGTTAATGTTTGGTTCTTGGTCTACCTACATCAATCAGATCAAAATTGGACTACTATTTTCACTTTTGTCATAACATATGAATAGATTAGTCAACAAGGGAGTGGCCTCTGGTTTTCAAAATTAATCATGGTCATGGGAAGATGACAGGATGATCCCATAGATCATAGCACAACCTGGTCCCTAATGTTCAGAGATAAAATAGGAGCAACATATAGTTCACGTCAGCTAGGCTAGTTTTTCTCTTAAAAGAAATGAAATCATTTTTGAGACTAAGACTTGGACTATTGATGTAGCTTCCTGGTCATACAAATATAAAACTGTGCCCAAAAGGTTTGAAATATACTTTAAGTCTGACGTCCATCTCTGACATGTGTGCACCATTGCAAATGTGGGAGAAAGAAAGTTGCATTTTTATTCCAGTCTTGAGCCTGAACCACTGGCCTAGTCAGAGTCAGACCCAGCTGGCCCAGAACAAAATAATTAAAGACCATTTATATTAGGTATTTCCATATTTATATCCATAGAAGAAATTGTATAAATCATTTTTCTTTTCCTAGAAAAGAATCTGCTAAACCAAACTATGGCAAGGGATAGCAAGAAAGACATTCATGATCATGAAGCTAGCTACATGGAGTCTTGTCAATATAAATGTGGCTTATATATGTTCATATGAAAGATAATTAATCTTTTCTAGGATTTGGCTGCTGCCAGAACTCAGTGATCCACTTTGCATAAAATTAGTCATCTAAATGTGGATCCCAAGTCAAGAACCCCTACTCTAATGTTATAGACTCATAATAATTCTAGGGGTTTAAATCCAATCTTCCCAATGCCAAAGTGTCAATCAGGTCATGGCAAAACAACTTTGGAAGCTCCATTCATTCTCTCAGGCAGCTGAGGTTCTATTCAAAGAGCAGGTATCATATGTGAGGATCATTTTGCAAAATTCAATTTCCCTAATTAAATATAATTGAAGCTGACTGAATGCATTCATACAACTCCCAAAGCATCTTATTTGTAAAGCTAGATATTGATAGACTCCAACTTAAATACCAGGAAAATAGCTTCCACGTTCCAACTAGACCTAAAATTCTATTAGCATCAGGAACTTCTTTTAGAGAACCTCTCTTTACTAATGCAGCTCTATATCTATTCTTCTTCAATTTCTAATCTTAGAGATTTGCTTGGGGCACTAGTAATATAATTGCCTTTCCCAGCTAGAATCCTACAACTAATAGATGTCCAAAGTAGGACTTGAACCTGTATCTTCCCAACTCTCAGACCAGCTCTCAGACCAGCTCTCTATTCACTTCTTATACGGTTACCTCAACTCAAATTCTGAGACCCCAGGAATTTTCAGGTCATGGAACTCTCTGGATACCTTCATCTTGGAAAGTCCTTTTATTCATATAATCTGTTCTTCATGATCAAGGTCTGATACCATTCATCTTTGAGATTGGAAAAGCAATTATCTTTTCCTTCAGCTAACCAGTCAATAAACATTTATTAAGAACTTACTATGTGCCAGGCACTCTGCTAAACTCTGGAGTTCTTTTGGTCAGAAATAAAACTTCCTTCAAGATCCACAGACCCCTAGAGATGTTATGGTTCAGCGTGCATTGAACTTTGCAATGCTAAATAAAGAGTCAACTGCTCACCTATAGAGAGGAATGCAAAGGCTCCCCTTCTTCACCCTTTCTTTCATTTCTGAGCCCTCCTGACCTGTCTGCATTCCCCAATGTCATTGCCTCACAGAATGCCAAATGGCATTTGTTGTCTCCTCAGGTACTCCAAGTTTGCATGAGAATGTTTTTTTTATTAACAAGAAAACACCTTTTTCCCCTAAAATGAACACTTTTGAATTGTAATAACTGTATCCCCAGAATGCTTTATTCTGTCAAAATGGAGAGCACTCCCCCAGGGCCACATTAGCAGCTCTTTCTGTCTGGGAATGCAGCTGTTCCCGGACATGTTCTGAGTAATGTCTATGAGCGGCAGATCCACAGATATTCAGAGTGCTTAGGCTAATTATGTAATAAGGGAATCACTCTTAAAATTTTATAAACGTTAATATAGACATTTAACTTCAATTTCTTTGAAAGTTGAACAGGAAATGAGAATTCTACTAGTACTAGTTCCAAATGCTCATTTTTATACCGAGGTTTTAAAATGTAGGGGATTGCAAATCTAATGCTGTATTCACGCAGCAAATTACTCTCTTTGGCATTGAAATATCACTGCAATTAAACCTGCAGTAAAGTATTACAAAAAAGCCCTTGACTGTTTTCATACAAAATTGTGAGGCTCTTCAGAATGCCATAAGTTGAAGGGTGGGCAATCAATTCTATAACTCATTTTTATTATCTGCTCAATATTCCTCCAAAATATTTTGTTCCTTCCTTTCTGGAGTGTGAAATTGTGGTTCCCTCCTGATGGCAAATTATAAGGAAAGCTAGCATTTCCAGAACTTGTCCAAGTGTCTCCTCACACAGCCTGTAAGATATACCACTTCCTACATCTGTTCATCTGACCAGGTATATTTCTTTGTTTCCAGTGCACCACAAGCTAATGGACCATTCACTTTAACGAGAATCTGATATCGGGTACTAGGCACATGAGCCAAATTTATTTACCATTTGAGTAGCTTGGTAAGAGAGACAATCGGCAAATGTATTGGTTGACACCCGTGCACACCCAACACATACAAAATTAATAGACACCCAAGTGGAAAATAGTTCAAGTCTTTCTAGTGGAAAGCTCATTCACTGATTAAATGAAAATATTATGCTCTTTCGCATCCTGTGAAGTGCCTGGCAGTGCTATTTAGTGGGAAAATCATTGGTCTGCAATTAGAAGAATAGAATCCAAATCACGACCTAATACAACTTATTTTCCCTCTTTGGCCCTTAGTTGGCGCAGATAATCTCTACAGTCTCTTTCAGCTCTGTATCATCAAGCCTATGGTTATGCTTGCCTTTGGAAAGGCCAGTTTAGAACATAAAGTTCTGTCAGTAGCATGAACCACAAAAATACCAAAATGACTACAAGTATGTGACACTCAAATAAGAAACAGCTCAACCCTCTGGGGAGTTACAACACATGTCACGTGTCAAAGGGGTGGGAACTGATGGGCATGGGGAACTGAGTCTCTACTACATCGAGGAAGAGAAGAAACAAATTCCCTTTTCCCCCACACTCCCTCCTCCATACCTCACCTCTTGCTAAAACTGTTATGGTCCTTCCAGTGTAGATTTGGAGTGAGCTGGACCATAAGACAGATAACTTATCTCATTGGTTTTCATAGAATGTGTATATGTATATTATGCCTAATGTGCTAAGAAACCAAAACCATTTCAAACATTAAACCTTAATTATCCTGGAATCAATTTTCTGCAGAGTCCCAAGATTGAAATCCGACTGATTCTGTTCCAATTAGTATTTTCCAATCCATTGTTGGTGGAGCTGTGAACTGATCCAACCATTCTGGAGGGCATTTTGGAACCATGTCCAAAGGGCTATAAAATTGTGCATAAATACCCTTTGATCCAGTAATATCACTATGAGGTCTATATCCCAAAGAGATGATAAAAAAGGAGGAAGGACCCACTTGTACAAAAATATCTATAGCAGCTCTTTTTGTAGTGGCGAAGAATTAGAAGTTGAAGGGAAGCTCATCAGTTGGGGAATGGCTGAACAAATTGTGGTACACGTTGGTGATGGAATACCATTATGCTATAAGAAATAGAAAGCAAGATGATTTCAGAAAAAGCTGGAAAGATCTGTGGGAACTGATGCAGAGTGGAATTAGCAAAACTGGGAGAGCATCGTACACAACAACAGCAATATGACAGTTATCTGTAAAAACTTGGCTACTCTCAGCAATGCAATGGCCTGGGACAGTCCTAAAAGACATGATGGGGAATGCTATCTACCTCCAGAGAAAGAACTGTTAGAGTCATCTTTCACATCAGTGTATTGGTGTTATTCTGGGGTTTTGGTCATGTATTAAGTTTGCTCTTACAACAATAACCAATATGGAAGTGTGTTCTGCATGACAATAAAAATATTTTTTTTAAGTTACAAAGCATTTCCCTTATAAGAACTCTACTGGAGGGAGGTAGTACAAGTGTTGTGCCCATTTTCCCGAAAAATAAACAGGTTCATAAAAGCTAAATTCTTTTGCTCGTGGTGTTACTGCAAACATCACAGCCAAGATTCAGAGGATCATGGAATTAGAACTAGAAAGAATATCAGAGGTCATCTATTCAAAACTTCTCACTTCACAAATAAGGAAACTGAGGGTCAGTGGCTTGACCAAGGTCATACAAGTAGTAAGCATCAAAGGCAGAATTTGACCCCAAGTTCTCTGAGCATACTATATCAAACTGTCTCTATGATGCAACTAAAATTCACCTTCAAGGCTAACATATTTTATAAGTGGTCCCTTAAAAATTAATAGGGGGCAGCTGGGTAGCTCAGTGGATTGAGAGTCAGGCCAAGAGATGGGACGTCCTAGGTTCAGATTTGGCCTCAGACACTTCCTAGCTGTGTAATCATGGGCAAGTCACTTAACCCCCATTGCCTAGCCCTTACCATTCTTCTGCCTTGGAACCAATACATAGTATTGATTCTAAGGCGGAAGGTTAGGGTTTAAAAAATTAAAGTTTAATTAGAAACATACACAACTACATTGGTCATTATGGTTATTGAAAATATCTGTACCTAGGACTCCTAACTCTTTCACTCAATAGTGAATAATTAGGGCTGATTGGCCCAAAGGATACTCAAAAACTAAGAGAAATCATTTTACTTTGTTCCTATACTTCCAAAATTATTACAGTGAGAAAAAGAATCCTGGAGTTTCTTCCAGCAGACACAAACACCTCAAGCAGGGGATCCAAGTAGCCCATCCAGCAAAGCTGAAGCCCAATGGGAAGAGGAAGACCCTGAGCCATGTGCTCCAAAACATCACCTCCCATGACTCTATACTTAACAGCTTAGTAGGAACCTCACTTGAGTTCTAAACCAAGAGACTAAAATAAGGGAGATGAAGAATCTGGGCTTTAATAGCCAAATAAAAGGACACCAGGCTCCCCTGTGCCTATTAAAATATCATTTCACATCACTTTCTCCCCTTTCCATGAAAGGCAAGAATTTTAAAGATTTTTTTTCCATTCATGAGAGCCTGTTCAGTTTAAGCCCTGGGAAAGATAAAGGAACATGAGAAATGTTTCTCAGGGTGAAGGCATTTCTTTGCAGTGCCATTCGGGAAGAGACAAGCAGCTCGGTACCAAAGTTCTGCCTATATACACAGACTTAAAACTAAAAGCATGTGTATGAACAAAGAGTACCTATAGCCGCCACAAGCTGTGGAAGGTAGCAACTAGAGGAATGCCACATGATTGTTTAACAAAGGGAATAAACAACATGTGAAGATGAAATATTAGGAAAATGCAGGTTGGTGGGTGGTGTAGACATCCATGTGAGGAAATACAAGAAGTGTGAATAAAATTACAAATATAGCCAGCAACAAAGAAGATAGACATCTAGCCAGAACAATGTTGGGCAATTGGGGGAGGGGAGAGCAAAAGAATACATTTGGATAAAAATAGTCTGAACAATAGATATTTTCTGGATAGGAGAAGCTGGAATCTAGGAACATTAAAAGTTTTAAGAATGGTAGAGCTGTTTACATGCTTTATGAAATAACTCAGCAGTTAGAAGATCCAGTTCTCTGTAGGGTTTCACATACCTTTAACTTACAGGGAAAAGAAAAATCATAAACTTCCCCATTACAATTTCAAATTCAGCAGCTTATGCTATAATAGGAAAAGCCCTTGTTTGGGAATCCGAAGACCCAGGTTTAAATCCTGACTCTGCCACTTATGTGGCTTTGACAAATCACTTCCCCTTACTAAATAACAGTTTCTCCGTATGTAAAATGAAGGAATTGAGCTAACTTGACTTTCAAGATCTCTTCCAATTTTAAATCTATAATGCTATAAGTCTATGAACTACATATGGAAATGTCACTGAATCTGGATACAAATAAAAATACTAGTGCAGCAAACAATTATTAAAGTAACATATAGAGTAATTTAAGAAAAGAGAAGAAAAGAGAATACTGTGATTAGATAAGTAGCAACTATGGAAGCAATAGTGACATCCATGAACCTCGAAAATACACAAACCCTCTCCTGGAAGAAAAAAGTTCAGTTCAATTAATTCAAAAGAATATGACTAGTATAGATGGAGAGAAATTAGATAGCAAAGTTAATGTTAAATATCAGGGAAAAAATTTTCAACTCTAATAGTTGTTAGACTGTGAAATAGTCTTCCAGAGGAAATGACAGAAGCCCAATCATCTGACACTTTTCAAACACAGCTAAAGAAAACACTAAAAATATACTGTGGGCAGAATCTAGTACTGAAACCCAAGGGATGGACCAAATTACCTGCCCCTTCTTTTCCATCTATCTAATGATTCAGCTTCCCTCTATTATTTTATGACACTAACCTCTTTCCCTCCTATAGGTTCAAGACACTTTTCCCATATGTACCAAGTATCGCAGATTGGTCTTAATGACACAAAATAGTAGATCCAGGAGTGGTACCCTATTTTAAAGAAAGATTTATTTTTCCAGCTACTCATTCTTCCTTCCCTCCCCTCCAGTACCTTATGTGTTCTTTCAGTACCATTCTGAGCTTGAGAGATAATTAAAATACTTGATTAGAATATTCTCTAGTCAGTATACAATGGAATCATCTCATACACACCATGCTGAATTCCAAAAGAAAGAGAGTTCATACCAATTCTAATCTGTTATTTTATTTAACCTTTCATTTCTTTCTTGTTATAATACAGACTCTCTACCAGTGGTCATGATCTCTGACATTACTCTTTAAGCTAGATGCCAGGGCATTTTTCCTACCCAAAATGCTGAAATAGATTTTCTGTGACTTTCACACAATGTAAGATATCTCTAAACTTCACTTGGGTTGAATAATACAAAGCCTCATTTTTGTAGAAGGTTTCTGATGATAATGTAAACCATGGGACAAAAATAGATACAGTATAAGACAGATGTTCAGTTTAAATATACTTACTTCAAGGATCACTTCCTTTACCATCACAGTTCACGGTCTTATCACGCCAGCTGGTATTTATGATTCGCTAAAACCAAGATCATATGTATGTGTATATATACATATCTGTAATCATTATATTACATATTTCATCTGGTTGCCAATTTTCCTGGTGATGAATCACTCCACACTGAACTAAACTGGTTGTTAAATAGTATAGAATCCATTAACCTGATCGCTTTTCAGAGCTTCTCCTGTTAGTTGTACCTGCCAAAGGTTGTACTCTCTAGGATAAGCTTCAAGAGCTGGGAGTCATGTACACACACACATACACACACACACACACACACACACACTCTTAAATATACATCCCAAGATAAGCACAATCAGATGAAGACTTTAATAAAGAAAATTTAAGTGCAATTTTTTTAAATTTTGTTTTCCCGAACACAAGGTCAACAATTATCAATCCAAACCCCTTGTCAGTTTTCCAGTCATTTGAATCATTTACTGTAATTTTCAGGTTATTCTTGGTAAAGTAAAATGGGAAAAATCCAAAAATGCATGGGCAGAAAGAATATTTTAAGGTCATAAAAATCGCACCTTCATAATTTAGAGGATACCTAGTGAACAATAACAACAAACAAACCATCTTAACTTGAAATAATAAGTGCCTTAGCTCATCTTTGATTACTATGTGCAGAGGTATAAGGCTTACCAGTCAGAGGAGTAAGTGTAAACTGTAAATTCAGTATAAAATGTAAATTCATTAGTCATTACATCAAGCTAAAAGGTAATCTTTTCCCATTGTACAGTATGAAAGGGGTTCTTAGACAATCAATACACTGGCTTCCACCTTCTCGGACCATTCTTTCTCTCATTTTTCACTGTTTTCTTCTTCCTACTCTCTAAATACAGGAGTATACCAAGGATGGCCCTTCAGCTTTCTGTTCTTATTTTACTATACTCTATTTTAATCTCATCTACCCAAAAGGCTTCATGACAAGCTTTCAATACCAATCTTGATTGGAGAGAACATTATATACAATAACAGCAATAATGTACAATGATCAACTATGAATGACTTAACTATAATCAGAAATGCAAGAATCCAGGACACCTCCAAGAGACTCATGATGAAAGAAGACTATCCATTGCCATAGAAAGAACTGATAGAATCTGAATGCAAATGGAAGCACACCATTCTTCATTTCCTCCATGAATTTTTCTCTAGTGTAAGCAAAGTAGCTTTTTTCACAACATGACAAACATGAAAATATGTATTGTATGATAATAGGTATGACCTATAATATATTACCGCCATCTTGAGGAGGGGTAAGGGATGGGAGGGAGGGAGAATTTCACTCACAAAATGTCAAAAAGTGATTATTTTAAATTGTATTAACGAGTGATCTGGAAAAAAGAAAAGAAAAATCACATCATAGGTGCTTAATAAATGCTAATTGAACAATAAATATATATGCATATATGTGTATTTATATATAGTGTATGATACATAGAGAGGAAGGGAGAGAGAGACAGAGACAGACAGAGATAGAGAGAGACAAAGACAGAAAGAGAAAGAGAGAGATTGGGAAGAATCCTATCTACGTTTCTAGCTTTCCCCTCTCTCTTAAGCTCCAATTCCCTATTTCCAAATTACTTTCCACCCAAATGCCTCCTCAACATTTCAAACACCAACCAAATTAAATTGTTGTTCATTTTTTCCCAACTCATCTCTTCTGCTTAGCTTCCATACTTAAATTATTTTTTCAGTAATCTAGAACCAAAACCTCAGTGTCATTACCCTTTCCCTCTTTCACCATATAAATCAGTTAACAGAGCCTATTAATTTCCCTTCATAATATCTATCTCATCCATTTTTTTCTTTCCATTCCCTCCATCACCACCTCCATCCAAGTCTTCAACAGTTCATGCCTATAAAACTAGAGTAGTTCAATAGCCTATCTTTCTGCCTCTAACCACTCCCCACAAGCCCTCCTACATTATCAGATTAATCATCCTAAAATCTCATTTTTGTACAAGGTATTGTGCTGCTCAAAAAGCTTCAATGACTCACAGATGCCTAGAGATTAGAGCACAAAGTCCTTTCCCTGGCATTCTGGACCCCCTGAAATACAGTCTCAACAATCCTCTCCATTCTTATATCCAATTACTCTTCTACACTCTCCCTCCAATTTAGCAAAATCCACCTGCTTATTATCCCCCACACACCATGCACATTCTCTTCTTTATACTTTCATTCATAGAGGCAGTTAGATAATAAAGTGGCTAAAGTACTAGATCTTGTGAAAGGAAGACCTGAGTTCTAATATGGACTCAGACATTTACTGGCTACATGACCTTCGTAAAGCCACAGTCTCTTCCTCAATTTTCTCAACAATAATAAAATAGCTGCCTCCCAGGGTTGTTGTGAGGGCCAAATGAGATAATATTTATAGAGGGCTTAGCACAGTGCCTGACATATTATAAGCATTATATAAATGTTATCTCTTCATTGAAGTGTGAGTCCCTTGAGAACAGAGATTCTCTTTTGCCTCTTTTTGTATTCCTAGCACTTAACACAGTGCCTGGCACATTGCTGTTATGTTCAGTCCTTTCAGAAATTTCCAACACATTGTGACCTCATTTGGGGTTCTCTTGGCAGCGATATTAGAGTGTTTTGTCATTTCTTTCTCTGACTCATTTTATAGTTGAGGAACTAAGGCAAACAGGGATGTGACTTGCCCAGGGTCACATAACTAG
Source organism: Gracilinanus agilis (assembly GCF_016433145.1). Taxonomy (NCBI): domain Eukaryota; kingdom Metazoa; phylum Chordata; class Mammalia; order Didelphimorphia; family Didelphidae; genus Gracilinanus; species Gracilinanus agilis. The sequence continues at coordinate 586,141,440 of NC_058130.1, forward strand.
TATCTACAGCCAAAACTGAACTCAGGAAGAGGAGTCTTCCTGATTCCAAGCCTGGCATTCTAACCACCACTCCCCTGAGTTATTGATTATTGATTGATTGCTTGCTTGCTTGATGCCATTTCCGCTGCCTAGATTGCCCTTCACCCTTCTCACCAAAAGTCCTATGAATAAATATTCATCCCCTGCCTTTGGATAGAGTGAATCTAAAAAGAATGGTTAGCATATGTCTATCTGCCTTGCAAATCTAAACAAAAGAGATTGGCCTGAAAAGCAAAGAGAAAGATGTCAACCCTATATACATGTGTGTGTGTATATATATATATTTGTATATATATTTATATATAGGTGACTATACTTGAATATGATATATTGACGTAATGTATATTAATACACTGATTAAAATAAAATTAATATGATATATTTATAATCCCATAAATTTTATTTTATGCATTTATAAATTCTGCATTCTGAAATTGGTTTCCTAGGCCTCCCAAATTATGAAAGAGGTCACACACACACACACACACACACACACACACACACACACAGCAAAAGCTTAAAAACTAGATGGCCACTCTTTCTCTGCGAATCTGTAATTTATTGATTTATACAACAAATATTTATTGCATACCTACTCTCCCAACTAAGATTGTAAACTCCTCAAGTAACAGGAATCCTGCAGTTCCTCGCATTGCCTTGAACATGGTAGATTTTTACTATTTATTTTTGACTGATTCATCAAATGTATATTTTAGCTATTCTTGTAAACATGGGAAACAACACTTCATCTTATAAAATCATATGCATGGCCAGAATATTGAACAAACGATGGTTGTCCCTGTTCTGTTCATAACTTACCAGATAACCTTAGATAGCCCAAATGACTCCTTTTGCCTCAGGTTCCTAAGCTATGAAATGAAGATGATTAAAAACTGCCCATAAGAGATGCATTAAGGGTAAACATGTCACTTTGTAAGCACTTTAGCAAGGAAAAAATCTCCCAATGATAAAATAATAAAATTTTACTAGACAAATCATTTAGTAAGATGGAATATTTGTTGATGACATATACAACTTTAATATATATGTGTTCATAAGTAGGTATGAAGATAAACATATATATACATATAAAGATATACATCGTATTTTAGCATTTCCTTTGAAATTAAAGTTTTCAAAGCCCTGGAATGAAACTTGTTTCAGATTAATTTCTGGGATTCAATGAAGCTTAAAATGAATTCATAATGAGGTACATTTGAGAGGTGTATATGGGGGTTTGGACTAGATGATCAAAGAGGTCCCCTTCCTGCACTTATATCTCTAATTCCATGATGATGACACATTTTAGCCTTGTTCCAGCACAACACATAATAATCTAAGAAATAATATGCTTTTACAATTACTGTATTACAGAATATGTAACCAAATGGAGGTTGAATATTGCTGCATTCTTATTATTATTAGTTAATTGAGTACTAACAGTGTGAATGGCAGAATATAAACATAATGAAGACACAGACCGTGTTTTAGAGATTTGTAATTTAATCTAGACATACATATAATTCAAATATCAAACATACTACCTGAGAAAGTGCTTAAGTCTCAAAGGTGCAAAATTTCCTACGGATATATATTTATGGCGCCTAATGACATTTTCACAACTTCTGCTAAGTGTCATTGGAGAACATTTGAAATGCCTATAATACCTTCAAGTAAAATGAGATCCTTTCCATTGTTCATATGCAAATATTACAGACATTAAAAGCATATTTTCAATGAAATTAATTTTTTCCTACACAAAAATGGAAATGCATGCCAAAATGACGCTGAATTCTATCTTCTTTGTGTTTTTTTCTTCTATTTCATGCCTGTGATAGCCTTATAACATGATGAATAAGCAAGAATAAATATATATATAAGCAAAAAGTATTTTCATTGATGTTATTTAAGCTGGTTATCACACTTCTTAAGTAATATTCATACTGGAGGGGTTTGGGGGCTTTTTTGGTGGGTATACTGATGCCATCCTCTGAGAAGAAACATAAACATGTACATGGCTAGAGCTACATAAATACATAAAATAAAGCCTGCCTAAAATTATCTGGGAGAACAGTAAAGGAAAAGGAAGAAAGAGGGAGAAGACAATTTGAAATCTCTGGACAAAATTTATACCTAACTTTACCCATCATTCCACTCTCATCAGTGTTATAAAGAGGCTATTAATAATTCAATATAATTAATTAGCAAGGGATTAATCTCCTCTTCTAAAATTTTTGTGTTAGTACTAAAAAGTAGTGAAATGACCCAAAGGAATTAAATAGATAACTGGAAAAGAAACCAGGAGACTAAGTAATCCACAAATTGGATATTTAGTCAGTGAAAATTCTCTATGTATTTTTGTGAGAGAATGACTGAAGAACTATAGAAGGTGAGGAATATAAAACATAAAAAACATTTCACCCCTAGATACTCCTATTACTTTATTAATTATTCCTCACTCCCACTATGTGACTCTCCCTTTTTTATAATCATTCATCTATTTGGTGACACTTAGGAAAAGAGAGAGAGAAACAAACAGAGAAAAAAAGAGATATAGAAACAGAGCCAGAGAGAGCACTTATTAAGTACTTATTATGTTCCATATGCTGTGCTAAGTGCTGAGAATACAAACAGAAGACACTTAAGCCCATTGCCTAGCCTTTACAACTCTTCTGCCTTAGAACCAATACAGGGCATTGATCCATAGAGAGAAGGTAAGAGGTCTAAAAAAAAAGACTCTTCTGTGCTTTTAACATATCATTGGATGAGATCTACTAAAGAGGTGTACAATTCTCCTGAAACAAATGCATTTTTATACTCAAACAAATGCAATGTAATATTGTGTTCTCTATATAATTCAGCAACTAAGGAGTTGATTTGCTATTTAAAAAATCATTTGCAAAAGCCTGACTATTGCTGTCTCACATGTTTATCAAGGATGAATTCACTGCATATATAGCATTTTCTTATCAAAATCTTATAGGGATAGGAAAGACATATGGGTTGAGAGCTAGTCATAATTTTTGTCTTTTTTTATAATAATAAGATTTACATTTTTTCCAAGCATTTGGTAGCCTATCCTCTTTCAGTTATCTTTAGAATCAATCCTTCAATGCTTTCAAAAATGTTTTGCCTCTAATGCATCTTTTTTTTATATTTGGCCTATATCAGCCTATTTTCCCATCTTTTTTAAGTATTATTTTTTCTTCACATAACACACTGTGTTATTAGGTGGTTCCATTGTCATTGATAGATAAAGCAACTTTTAAAAATCTTTGCAAATATTTTCCCCTTTTTTTGTCAGCTCATTATCTCTCCTGCAACTGAATTCTTAAATTTCCTGGCAAGGAAATGAAGTGTATGTTAGCTATGGCAATTTCTTGATTTTTTTTTTTGGTTTCTTCATTTCATGACTGATTTACACAGGTCATTTACCTATGGGAAATGGTGGTAGACTGGGTTACTATTTATTCTTTTATCCATTTCCTACTCTTTAATATGAATGACTTATTTAAAAAATTCAGATTAAAATGGCAATAATACTCTGTATCTTCTCATCTTTGTTGTATTTCATTGATATTTATATTTAGCTTTGCTAGAACAAAGTAAATTAGTAGTTTGACTATATACAGAAATGTGATTCAGAAATGACTTCAATAACACTGACCCATCATTTTCTGTGTGTAAATATGTAACACACAGGAAAGACAGTGTGGTATTGCAGGTAGAAAGTTAGTTTCAGAATCAGAAAGACCTGAGTACAAGTCTGATCTTTCATAAATATTAGCTGCTTGACCCTGGGTAGGTCAATTAATGTACTCTGGTTAATCCCTCAATATAATAGAGAAGATATGTCAAACATAACCCACTTCAAAACTTTTGAACATAGCCTGAATCAGATTAAAATATAATTGGGAAATATATAATAAAATAAATAAAAATATAGAAAATATTACATTCTTAAACCAAGGAATCCTTATTATCGCTTAATGGCCCAAGTTGCTTTTTGAGTTAGATGCCACTGCCCTCAGCAATCCTCTAAAACTGCAAATTGCAAAATTAGTACCTATCATACTTAGTAATGAGAGTTTCCTCACCAGGAGTTCTCTATAGCAATGAAATTTAAATCATGTTGAACCCCTCCCCCTAAAAAATGTAATCGACTTTATTTGGTATGATGTTATTTGGTGTTCACTGTGTCCAGAAGCTCCCTAATCTTTTCCTGAAGAAAGTATTTATTATATATATTTGAGTATTCTATAAAGTCTACAAGCTTTTGGCCTTTATCATTTCTTATTCCTGAAACATATTTTCCAACTTGTTTTTTACTGTCTTTACCTATATCTACCTTTAAACTGAAGTCACTAAGAATTTTTAAAAATGTTATGCAACAGATAGTATATAAGTTACAATTACTTTCAGTGGTCTATTTCCAAATGTTTATGAAGACTATCATATAAAATAACCAAATGACTCATCAAATGGTTTTTTTGTTGCCTTTGGACACATGATAAAACTAATTTCTCTAACTTCATTTTCCTCTCTTTGGAGAGCCTGTGAATCATCCTTCCATTTGACTGAAACTTTTTGTTATATCATAGATTCATTTACAGAAAGGATGTCAAAAATTGATATGATTCCATTTCTCCAACACCATATCTACTGATTAGTCCATAGACAGTTTACAACAGTCTTCTTACATCTTACTCTCCATCACTTATTCTTCCATCCAGGGACACAGACTCCCTGGCTATTCCATGAATAAGACACTACATCTATAGCCTCCTGGCATTTTCTCTGGCTCTCTCCCATGCCTTGAATGATCTCTCCTCAGCTCCATCTACTGACTCCTGTGGCTTCCTTTAGATCCCAAATAAAATCCCACCTTGTACAAGAAGTCTTTCCCAGATCCTTTTAATTCTAGCGCTTTCCCTCTGTTGATAATTTCCTATTTATCCTACATCTAGCTTGCTTTGTATATATTTCTTTGTATGCTATCTCCCCAACTAGGTTGCAAGCTCCTTGAGGGAAAGAATTGCCTTTTGCCTCTTTTTAAGACCCCCACCAGTTAGCACAGTGCCTGGCATATGGGAAGCACTTGATAAATATTTGTTGATTTATTTACTCATGATTAAAAACCGTGTGACTCAGTATTTTGTGCTTCCATTTTTGATACTCCACCGCCATCACTGAAAACATTAAATAGGACCACTCAGGATCAAGATCCATTTAATATTTTTTTCTTTGCTTTACTTATTGCCACAGTGAAATTGGAGGGTCTGACTCAGGACTGTGTTCTATTTATTTTGGTTCATTATTGGAATGAAATGAGACACCCAAATAGCATTCAACAGCTAACAAAAGGAAGGATATTGGCTATGAGCTCAAAATTCATCAAGGGTACTGCAGCACTCAGCTCAGGTAGATGTATACCTCTCTGCTTCCATATGGAAATGCTTGCAGTCAGTAGAGCAGAGTATGATGAATTACACCATTTGGAGATTTATGACAAATCTGAAGGGCTACACCTCCACCTGGGTGGACTTTTCATCCTCTTAACAGTTTTGAGAAATTGTTTCATTCCATCTAGAGGCTACAAGAAAGCTGACAAAGAAAGTACAGTTTGAGCCTTAATCCCCTGGGCCAATAAAATGCCAGAGAGGGCTTTGTCATCTTTACGGGGGAAACTAGCCTAACTCATGATGCATGAGGGAAGGCAGAGCCATGGTACAGAGGAGTTCTATCACACATAGCCAAAAAATTCATCATAAAATGCCCAGTCTACCAGTAATGAGCCTTTATGTACTTAATGAGTAAATCCCCAGAAAAGATACAAAATCTTTTCTGGAATCACATTCAAGGCCTTTTGAACATGATAGGATTTGCCAGAAGTTACATGCTCACATGGCCCTCAAGAACATTGAATCTCTTCCATGCCACAATGAGACACCAGAATAGGACTTCATGAAGAAGTAAATTCAGATGGAACTGACAAATTCTGTCAAAAGCTTTTTAGTCGGTCAATACTGCTACCCAAGTGACACAGGTCCTAGCAGAATTAGTTGCTCCCACTCATGAATTCAGATCTTTCAGGTCAGAATTGAATACAATTTATGTTCCAATGCTTCGATCAGATCTAGAGCCAAGAAGGATTAGTCAATCAGTTGTACATTCAAGAAAAGAAAGGAAGAAGCTGTGAATACATGAGTCAAATATTTAGAGGGAAAGTAAAAATGCAGGGAGCTGTGTAGGGGGATGAACCTTTGCTCGCTTATTCTGTGTGTGATGCTACTACCCAGAACATTTAGATTTGAACTCTGTCCATTTACACAGAGCCTTTCATAAGTATTTATTCTGGTTTTGCAAAGAAATGTGTAATTATAATTACCATGGCAACTTCTGTATGATATAGCATTTCACTGACTGGCACATGAGTTTTATACTCTTTTTTTTTTTTTCAAAGAAAAAGCTGCAAATTAGAATTTTAGTTACAAGATAAGAAAAGTGACAATGGTGATGTCATTAGGTCTGTCAATAATTAGAATATACTCCACTCATTCCTTCAACATCTACTTGGTGAATACCTACTACTTATATAATACTGTGTGAGGTTACGAGGGGAATAGGAATGATCAATAATTGGATCTACGTAGCACCTTAACATTTATTGTCTTCCCAACTTGTGCTAGTCATATTATCCCCATTTTTACGAAGAAACTGAGGCTCTGAGTGGACGAATGACTTGTCAAGTCCAATGAGTCATTGTGTCTGGGGTGGGATTTGACCCCAGGTCTCCTAACTCTAAGCCTGATTCGCTTCTTACTATACTAGGTGGAGAAGCTGAAATATGTCTCCTCAAGGAGAGGGAAGACGTTTACACGAATAACTACAATACGAGATAGAATGTGAAAATGAAAAAAGGAAGTTCTAAAACAAGTGTTGTAGAGACCCAAGGATGGAGAGAAGATTTCTGAATGGAGTCCTTAAAAAAATAGCATGCTTTTGTTTATATCCTTTCAATTCTTTCTATACATTGTTCTCTCAAATCCTTCCACTTACTATGTTTTCCCTGTCCTTTCAAAAGAGCGAAGGCCTCTGTGAATAGTAAGACCAAATTCATCATGATACTCAAAGAAAATACTCCCATGATATTCCCAGAACATGTCTCTACATTGGCAAATGTCAGCTCTGGTTCCCATTCTCCAACAAGCAGAGTAACTATTTTCACTTACTGCACTGGTGGCAGCAAAGAATTACAGTGAATTTTCCCCAAGTCGTACATTTCTACTTTCTCTACTGCCAGCCCAGAGAATCCCATCGTGGCAGATTGAACACGAGGTGCTAAGTCAGAAAATAATTTGTGTCAAGTAGTTTCTATACGACTGTGTCAGCTGCATTCCCTCACAGCTTTGATAGAGGGGAGTTGTGGGCCTTCCCATACTAAAAGAGGTTATATCACTCTTTTCTATCACATTGTTCTGATGTGCCAGAAGCTTGTGGTAACACCCAGAGGGAAAAGTCCTACCCTCAGGATCATCTCACCAGCTACGCTTTTTATTTCACCAATCCAAAAGCAGTCTACATTTCAAGAGGAAGAGAAAGTTTGTGCCCCCTGCTCCTAGGGAGAAGTGAAATGTGGCCTTTGGGGAAAAGCATACTTTTCCATGTTCCAACTCCCTGAGAAATTCCAATTCAGCCAGGAGTCTGGTAGCAACAACAAGGAGAGCAAGAGCAACGACCGTAAACTTGCGTTCAGGAAAACCTAGGTTCAAGTCACTTCATGTCTCAATACCATAGCTGATATGACTGCTATAGAAATATAGTTTCACATATATAGAATAATAATAACAATAGTGGCCTGTATTTAACTCTTGAAGATTTACACTATGATACCATTTCATTTAATAAAGAGGCCAAGGGAGAAAAGAGTTGTCAGTAGCTATAAATATTCACTTGGGTAATCAGCCTTTCAACAAGAAATTTAAGCAGTTCTATACCCAAAGAGCTATCCTTTGATCCTATAAATGTCACTACTGGGTCTGTATCCCAAAGAGATGATAAAAAAAAAAAAGGCGAAAGGACCTACTTATACAAAAATATTTAGAGCAGCTGTTTTTGTGGTGGCAAAGAATTGGAAATTAAGGGAATATCCATCAGTTGGGGAACAGCTGAACAAACTGTGGTATATGTTGGTGATGAAATACTATTGTGCTTTAAGAAATGATAAGCTGGATGATTTCAGAAAAAGCTGGAAAGATCTAAATGAACTGATGCAGAGCAAAATAAGCAAAATGGGAGGACATTGTACACATTAACAGCAATATCAGATGACGATCAGATGTGAAAGTCTTAGTTCCTCTCAGCAAAACAGTGATCCGGAACAATTTGGAAGGATTTATGACAAAGAATGCTATCTACCTCCAGAGAAAGAACTGTTGGAGTCACATGCAGATCAAAGCATACGATCTTTCACATTAGTTTTTACAGTTTAATTTGGGGGAGGGGGTTGGTTCTATATGAGTATTCTCTTATAACAGTGACCAATATGGAAGTACGTTTTGCATAATATGTATAGCCCAGATCAAATTGCTTAACATCTCAGAGAGGGAGAAGGGAAAGGAGGGAAGGAGACAATTTGGATCTTATAAATTTGGAAAACATATGTGGGAAATTGTTATTACATGTAATTGGGAAAATAAAATATTTTTGAATAAAAAAAGAAATTTAAGCAGTTCTAAGCAGAAGGGGAATCCAATTTTAGATGTAAATCAGTCAATAAGCTCATTTTCAGTCCCTTCTTTATACTAAGCATTATGTTGGCACTGAGAAGAAAGGAATCCCTATTCTCAAGATCTTATAGCCAAATGGAGGAAATAACAAATACATATATAAATATGTTAATAAAGAATAAAGATCAAGTTAAAGATCATAAATATGAGCTTCTGTATAGATAGTACTGGTGGGGGGTGAAAGCATAATAGGAATACATAAAATATAAAAAGAAACTCCCTAGTCTCTCATATTTTCATACTAAAAATATAATCAACTCATTCATTGCTGGAAGAATTTTTGAAAAGCAATCTAACAGTACATAGTAAAAGTTATTTTTTTATCTAATCTTTAGGGGGCAGCTGGGTGGCTCGGTGAATTGAGAGCCAGGCCTAGAGACCGGAGGTCTTAGGTTCAAATCTGACCTTAGACACTTCCTAGCTATGTGACCCTGGGCAAGTCACTTGACCCCCATTGCCTAGCCCTTACCACTCTTCTGCATTAGAACCAATACACAGTATTGATTCTAAGATGGAAGGTAAAGGTTTTTAGAGTTTTTTATCTTCTCTTTGAAAGAATAATTCCATTTTTGGAACATAGCTAGGTAGATATTTTTTAAAAGCTATTTGTACAAAGAATTTTATAGGAGAATTATTGTGCTGACCAAAAAAACCCCAATGACTAAAAAAAATGCTTAATGGTAAGGAATATTTAAATAAATTGTGGCACATTAACATAATGGAGTACTATGACACAATTAAGACTGGCAAATTTGAGAAGTTTGAGAAAAATCAGAGAAATCTGGAAAGTCCTTTTTTTTTTTTTTTTTTTTTTTTTTTTTTTTTTTTTTTAATTTTAAACCCTTAACTTCTGTGTATTGACTTATAGGTGGAAGATTGGTAAGGGTAGGCAATGGGAGTCAAGTGACTTGCCCAGGGTCACACAGCTGGGAAGTGTCTGAGGTCAGATTTGAACCTAGGACCTCCTGTCTCTAGGCCTGACTCTCAATCCACTGAGCTACCCAGCTGCCCCCTGGAAAGTCCTTTTTGAAATAATTCTAATTGAAAAAAAAAGCAGAAATAAGGACAATTTTGAAAATGCATGTGGAATTTACTATACATTTTAAAGAAAATCAAGCTGTATATATAAAATAGAGATTCATAACTTCATTTAGGATCATATTTTTCTGTTTTCATATATGTGTGTTTGGATGGATGGAAATGTTTATTTTATTTGGTATTTGTTAAATTCAGAACAAAAATAATATTATTTTTAAAAGCAAAACTAGAAGAATGAAAGATACATACCTAGAATCACATGAAGAAGAGAATAAATGAACAAAAAATCCTGAAGGAGACTTGGAGGGAATGATTGAAATAGCATTAGATAAGTAGTAGGTAGATGGCTCAGTGGATTAAGAGCCCTGCTTAGAGAGGGAAGATCCTAGATTTAAATTTGGCATCAGACACTTCCTAGCTGTATGACCCTGGGCAAGTCACTTAATCCCCATTTCCTAGCCCTAAGGACTCTTGGAAACAATACACAATAGTGATTCTAAGCCTGAAGGTAAAGGTTGTTTGTTTTTAAGGAATAGCATTAGGTGGCTTTAGGTTTTGGAATTAAATCATTTCAGTACAAATAGCTCCTAAATAAATTTGACATTTATATTGATATGTAATGTTACATTTGTACTAAATCATTTAATTTTAAATATGTGTATTTTTTCCCAAGTACAAAAAAGATAGTTAGCTAAGTCAGTGATGGGCAAACTTTTTTTTAAAGAGGGGGCCAAAGGAAAGGAAATGCTTATCTGTCAGTCTGTTTCTAAGGCAACTCTTTAGAAGTTTCATTGTATTGTATCCTCCTCCTTGTATTCATCAGATTAGGAATAATGTAGCACAGCCTGATAGAACATTTCAGGGTCCCCCCCTCCCCCCCACATCTGGCCCGCAGGCTGTAATTTGCCCATCACTGAGCCAAGTACATATTCTTGCTTGTGTCCCAATTCTGCTTTATATTCAGCCTGGCCATAAGTTCACGGTGACATCAGGGTGATGATTGTGGAAGAACTGGCCTGAGTGGAAGCCATATAAAGTCAGGGTTTTTCACTAAACTGGAACTTAGAGGCAGTGACAGAAATCCCTCAGTGCTCCAAGTCATTCAGCCACAGTGACCACTGACCCATCAACACAACAAACTCACTTATTCATGAACTGGCTGTGGATCCTGTACTGGGAGCTGCCCAGACCTCAATGGAGAGCAGAATCTCTCACCATTTACGTAAGATTTTATGCACGATCTTGACTCATCATGAAATGGAGGTGACTTGAGGTTCTCAAGGGTGATGCCTGCAGAGTCTGAGCTCTGGCAAATTTTCCAAGAGGGTTAACCTTCAAATATAAGTTCAGCAGCATTCAAAATGGGGGGGGGGGCAATCCTCACTACATCCATGTTCTGACCACCCCTTCACTCTTCAGCCTCCTGAAATCTCATTTCTATCTCCATTCCTCTACTGAAATAAGTCATCAATAATGTCAGCTCCAATAGGCTTTTGAACAAATGAATAAATGATTAAAGCCTTTATTTAAGCAAATACTATGCGTAAATCCCTACTAGAATTTAAATTCCTTGATGTCAGGGTCTATATATTTTTACCTTTTTTGACTCTGGGACACCACATAGCACAAACCCAGCTCCATTTTCTTCAATTCTTTTCTTTTCTTTTCCTATCTCTCTCTCTCTTATTTTTTTTTTAATAAAACCCTTACCTTACGTCTTAGAGTCAACAGTGTGTATTGGCTCCAAGACAGAAGAGTGGTAAGGGTAGGCAATGGGGGTTAAGTGACTTGCCCAGGGTCACACAGCTGGGAAGTGTCTGAGGCCAGACTTGAACCTAGGACCTCCCGTCTCTACGCCTGGCTCTCATTTTCCTATTTCTTAAATATGAGTATGTATATATGGGGCTCAGCTCTCTGCTCTTCATTCTTACTTAAAATTTTCATTCACTCTTAAAGCTTCAGCTATAACCTCTTGCATGATTGATTATATATCTCCAACTCTAACCCACTCCTGAATTCTAGTCCCAAATGTCTAATCTAATTTCCACTAGAATAATCTTTTGGCACTTCCAACTTAATGCATCTAAAGCTGAACTTACCATCTTTCTCCCTAAAAATCAGCTTCTATTCCCAACTTCTCCAATTCTATTCCCCTTTTACTATCCTCCTTGTCAATCAGGTTCAGAATTTTCGATCACCTTTGATTGCTTTGTAGTCCCCAACATGCAATAAATCAGGAAATCTCATCAATTTCTCTTTGAGAAATGGATGAAAAGTCATAGACTATGGGGAAAAAGCCCAACTTGGAATCAGAAAAACCTGGGTTCGACTTTTGTCTCTGACACGATCATGATATGTGTGGACAAGAGCAAGCCACTTAATTTCTTAAAACCACAGGCAGTTCCCTGACTAGGTTATAGACAAGACACTAGTCTCCCTCGTTTTCTACACTGTTCGCTCCCTAGATGAATAAAATCACAAATCTGGGTCCCTACTGACCCACCCCCCAAAAAATCTCTTGCCTCCATTCCCTTAATAAATACTATCATTATCTCACACTTTATAATTGGCTTTCCAATGTCTGACCTGTCCCTTCTGTAACCCATTCAACACAGCACTGCCAAATTCATCTTCCTTTTGCATTCTCCTGATCCTGATACTTCTTTGCTTAGAAACCTTTGATACCTCCCAGATGATTTCAAAGTATATTTCAAAATCCTCAGCTTGGCAATCAAGCCCTTTCAAAAATTTTGCCCTCAAGGGGGCAGTTGGGTGCCTCAGTGGATTGAGAGCCAGGAGGTCCTAGGTTCAAATCTGACCTCAAACACTTCCTAGTTGTATGACCCTGGGCAAGTCACTTAACCCTCATAGCCTAGCCCTTACCACTCTTCTCCCTTGGAACCAACCCACAGTATTGATTCTAAGATGGAAGGTAGGGGTTTAAAAAAAATTGCCTTCAAATATGGCCCATCTTTCAAATCTTATCTTCTCTAACTCCATTAAATGGACCTTCTTCACCAATCACACTCATTAGCTTCCAAATATACCAATTCATTCCCAGCATCAGAACTTGTTTTCAATGTTTTTCTGTCTTGAAAACCACCCTCTGAATAGGCATATTTATCTATATCCTACCCATGCAACAATATCCAAGTTAAATTCTACCTCCTCTGAAGCTTTGCCTCAACCTCCTTGTCCAGTGCTCTCTCCCTCCTCTCAATTCTAAAAGCATTAATAGTCTCTAGCTTTTTACTGACTCCCTTGTACTATCATTCATCTTTTATATGCAGATCCCACTTCTCTAATTGGATTATAAACTCCTTGAGAAAAGAAGCATATCCCTCTCCCCTTCATTTTCCCAGTAACTCACACAGTACCTTGCATTGAGTAGGCACTCAATAAATGTTTTGGGGTTGGGTTGTTTTTGTTGGATTTTGTTTTCTCTTTTTTAATGACAGTGAGAAATCCCACTTACAGAGTACCAAGAGCTCCATAAAATGAAAGTCCAATACCCCAGGAACCATGACCAGAGTAAAAAAATGTGTGTGTGTGTGTGTGTGTGTGTGTGTGTGTGTGAGAGAGAGAGAGAGAGAGAGAGAGAGACAGAGAGAGAGAGAGACAGAGAGACAGAGAGAGACAGAGAGACAGAGAGACAGAGAGACAGAGACAGTGCGACAGAGACAGACAGAGACAGAGACAGAGACAGAGACAGAGAGACAGAGAAAGAGAGAGGCAGAGAGAGAAAGAGAGAGCATTTAATCACATCAGCACCAAGGATTAATTCATTTGGTCATCCCATTAGGTACCAGAGTACTACAATTTGGATAAACACCAATACTATTTCCCCAGTGGCATAATTTCACACTTTGGAAGTCCTCTGGAAATGATTAAGAAAGGAGGAAATGGACAAAAATTGACCAAGGAAATCAGCTAGTGTTCTAAGATAAAAGTCACGGTTGGATTGAGAGGTGTGGGGCTAAGTTTTTTGTTCTTATTTCCGTTAGAGAATTTTGTGGTATCAAGCTTTCCGAATAGGCTGCTCTCAAAAAGGAGTACCAATAGTTTTCAGATAAATTTCAAATGATTTTCTGAAAATTTGAGATTGTATTTGCCCTTATCAACAGGCTAACTTATTGTGATCATTTGGTTCAGAGATCTACCTTCCACATAAGCAGGACTTGGAGGAAAGACTAGTCTCTAGGGTGTTTTGTTTTGTTTTTTTACTGGCTGTAGGCTGATAGACTGCAGGATGCCCTTACAAATTTTTGCTTGGTGGTCCAAAATGTAAACATATGCAACTAATTTAATTTATTGTTAATTTTTTAAATGACCAGGCAGCAGCTGCCTTTGTGACAATAGGAACTATGGCATTAGCATAGCTCAAGAAAAAAAATATATGGAGGTCTTTAGGAACAGAATGGAAAAGGGAGCAAATTCTTCTGGAATTTATGTTAAAATGGTATGAAAATTATCAGTTCAAAACCAGGTATGGGTGGCACACTCATAATCTCTGATACTGGGTCAGGAAATTTGGGAGGGGAGATTGATGTTGGTGGAGTCGTTGGCTATGGTAAAACTAAATTTGAGATTGAGTGCCTATATTAAGAGGAGGTCCACCAGACTGCCTAACCTGCCTAGGTTAGAAACAGAGCAAGTCAAAGCTTCTATACTGATCAGTAAGGGGATCCAGCCCCTGAGTGATTGCTGTACTTCCAGCCTGGGGGAGGCAGGGATACCCAGTCTCCTACCTCTCTACTCAAATGAAGGTATCAGTTTTAAAGCTTTAAGGGGGTACTGTGGTAAATTGGGAGACGTATTTTAATATGGTGTGATGTGACAAATGATGAACATGAGCCAGAGGAACCGGGTTTTACACTTGACTCTTTCACAAACTAACTGTATAACTTTGAACAAGTCGCTGTATTTGCCCAGGCCTCACTTTTCTCAAGCATGAAATGAGGGACTTGAACTAGGTGGTCTTTAGGATGATTATTCTCTCAGAATAGATGGACAACCACATACCCCAGCTAAAGCAACCCTAAAGCAGAACACTCTCCTGTACTGATAATGTAAAGTAAGTTAAAGCAAAATTCTTCACATAAAACAAAAGTATTTTATTTAAAATAAAGTGAACAAGAAGAGAAGTAAATATGGGAGGTGACCAATATCAAAACTAGATCATGGAAAAATTTAGAGACAATTCTTTTATTTTCAGCAAGATAAGAGGCTAAAAAATTGATGTGGTGATCTGCCTTTTGCAAATGATATAACTCTTAACTTCTTTTATAGCTAACCCTGTAAATCCCACACAGGAACTCCTTAATAAATATCTGTGGGGTGAATTAATCTAGCAACATCCCTATAACTAACGGAAAACATCCATATCTAGTAAAATTCAAATAGAAATGTTGTTTCTAAAAACTTTTGAAAAGTAACAAGAAGGATTTAAACATCAAAAACTAAAATATTGCTGATGATGACACCAGACAAAAATCTTGGATAAACTATTCCTTTCCTGTTTAAATTATGGCACAATTGACATCACTTCCTGTAATAGTGAATATGCAACTCTGGTGCAAAATCTAAGGGAACAACTGTTTTATTTTAAAACTGTTCACACTATGCCTTAGAAAAATTCAACAAAGCATGTTTTGTGGGAATTCATTGGGAAGAACACGATGTAAGGTTTTTTCCCCCTAAGATTGGGAAGTGATGTCATATGGGATATTATTATAACAGATAAACTCCAGCTTTATAAATATAAAGAGAGAAAATGGCGTTAGGTAAACTGCTTCTTAACTTCTCCAACTGACTGATACCAAATGCTGAGCTTTTTTGTTTTGTTTTTTTTACAGAAAGTCTCTCATTCTTTTGATGTTTTTAAAGAGCCCCTCTGGACTAACCACTTGCAAAGAGAACTATCTTGTTGACTACATCTGTAGTAGTTTATAATAATCCAGTGGTGACTGGTGTTGCCACTTCCCCTAGTCAAAGCAACCCCATGACATAATCATTCCACTGCAGTGATAATAGATCTAAGTAAAATTTTCTTGGAAAACCACAGCTCCCCAACATTGTTCAGGTTAATAGGTTAAGACAGTTTAATTCAGTGCCCAAGTGTGTTCACTGTACCTTGTTAGTAGCTTTATTTTGATCATATGTGAGCTGTCAATCTAACATCCAGCCTCCTGGCATTTCAAGTGGCATTTCTCCAAGATGACAACTAAACTAAAAGAAAGAGAAAAAAAGCAGTGTTCGGTGAATGTAAAGTCCTGACAGGAAACAGAGCACTTCATTGTACCTTTTTTCCCTTTCTTTTTTAGTAAGAAGCCATTTTAGGGGGTCCCCAGCAAGATACAGGAAAATGCTATCATTGGGTTCCCAATATTCAAGAGACATTTCCCCCCAAAATGTGCCTGACTATTTAGTAATTATAAAATAGTTTTCAATGTTCACCATGTTGAAACCTTTTAAAGTTAATGATGGGAGGCGGCTGGGTAGCTCAGTGGATTGAGAACCAGGCCTAGAGACGAGAGGTCCTAGGTTCAAATCTGGCCTCAGACACTTCCCAGCTGTGTCACCCTGGGCAAGTCACTTGACCCCCATTGCCTACCCTTTCCACTCTTCTGCCTTGGAGCCAATACACAGTATTGACTCCAAGATGGAAGGTAAGGGTTTAAAATAAATAAATGAATGAATGAAAATAAAGTTAATGATGTCCCCGAAAAGATAAATCCATTCAAGTGTCCAATAGCATAAATGTCTAAAAGATTCCCAACTAAGTCTGAATGGAGACCAAAACATATCATTTCTCACTTTATTTCCTTCATGAGTTTTTGGGGGTTTTTTGTATATGCAATATGTGCCTTATTTAATCATATGGGGAATATGAAAATATGCATGAGTATGCTGATATAATTTAGAGAAAGAGAAAGAATCTGGGTGACAAAAAGTCAGATAACAATATTTCTACATATAATTGAAAAAATTAAAAATTAAAAAAGCAGGAAACTGAGAGGGGTTCTCTAATAATCTATATTCAACTCAACAGATTTTTATCCAAAAGCCTACTGTTTACAAGGCTGCATGCTAGGTTCTAGAGACAGAGAGACATGTTGTATTGATATTCAAAAATATTTAGCAAAACAGCAGAAGGTACATGTTATAGATGAAAGGCTATAAGACCTAACTGATAGAGGGCTAGCCTTATGATCAGGAAAACCTGAGTTCAAGTCCTACCTCTGACACATACTAGCTTGTGGATAAATTATTTAATCTTTCAAGCAATTCTCAAAAACTATAAGTTTCATGCAAGTTGCTTATCTATACAAACTGAGAAAATTCACACACCCAGGAGTTCTCCACACTGATGAAAACATAGCTCTAGATGCCCCTAAAATATTATAGCTAACATTAGGCAATTATAGTCAATATTAAACAAAATTCTTAAAACTCTTAAAATACTAAACTCTAAAAAATAATAACTAAAAAATTAACTCTAAAATACTTTTGAAAAACTTAAACTCTCTCTAAGATTTGAGATTTGGGCTAAATTATCTTTATAGTTTCAATTCTAAAAGGTATTTAGCTACAATATAATCTTAGAGTTAAAAGTATGTGGGAGATGAGGTATGCAAACAAAATTACCCAGACAATTAATGGTACTGGCCTACATCTAAGTCAGAGGAGGCAAGAATCAGTTGGCCAGTCAACCAACAAGTATTTATTTAACTCCTACTATGTGCCAGACACTGCCCTGGATAGTAGGGATACAAATATAATAAATAAAACAATCCCTATTCTCAAAAAGCTTACTTTCTAATGGGAGGGAAATAAGTACATACAAAAACATACACAGCATGAACAGAATGCAAATATATCCAAGGTAGTTGACTTAGTAGTTGGGCATCAGGAAAGACATGCAGAAGATGGTGTCTGAACTTCATCTTAAAGAGAGTAATTCTCTGCATCAGGGATAAAGATGGTGACCATCACAGCATTTTGGCACTAGCAATTGCCATAATAAGCCCGTCTCTTTAGGGAAGCTGGCTGAGCCAAATCAATCATCTGACTGCATCATGGGCAGATCTTAGAAGAGAAAGGCCCAGCTGTAGTAGTAATGTCTGAAATGGACCAAAACTTCAATCCCAGGTTTTCCAGTTCTAAAACTAGCATTCTTCCTACTATGCCAGACTACTGTATTTTTCAATAAGATTCCAAACAACAGGAAATACAAACAAAGCCAGATGCTGAAGAATGCATACATGAAATATTTTCTCTTCCATAAAGGCGAAAATTCATTTCACTTATGTGAGGTTATTATCTCTCTGCTCAGAAAATGGCAATCTTTACACAAAAGGTTGTCCCCATGAGGAACAAGCCCTCCTCTTACTACCTAATATAAACTCTGGATGCTATCACAATGGAACCAATGTCCTCTTCCCCTGCATAACTCGAGCTACGGTGACTGAACAAAAATCCAAATTGTCACATCCTTCAAATCAATGATTCCTTTATACATAGAGAGAGCAACATTTTTTTTTCTCTTTTCTTTGGAGCTTTATCCTTTTCAAGACCATGAAATGTGTATAACACACACAAAATACATATATAAAGCCTGATTCACACTCTCTGGCCCTACATGAAAACAATTGTGCCATAAATCCCACTCTACTCACATCCCATGCTACCAGGAAAGTTTCCTAAAACCAGATATTTTACCCACTCAAAGATAATAAATCACTCTGAGCTCCAAATTAATGTGAATTCTGTTTCTCCCTGAAGCAAACTGTTGTCCTATCTACATCTTGGGAATATCTGATCACTAGAAAATGACAGAAGACAATTCTAGCCTGAAGGTTGTGGGGCTGGGAGAGTGGTAGCCAGAAGGAGGGAAAGACAGCACAGGGAACCAGATTGCCTTCCAAACTCACTTCATAGAAGGATTCCACAGGGAGAAATGTGTCCACCATCCTTTCTTTTTTTTCATTTCTCCTAAAGTAGGCCTAAGGTATAAGAGGAGAGAAGAGCTACAATCTTTGAACCAAAGACTAAATCTTCTCTTTGCTAAAATGGAAGAATGTACAACATCTTACCCGGGTTACTCATAGCCCTTTACTCATCACTTTATTCCTGCCAGTCCTCCTGGCATCTGCTGATTCCTCCACCAGGTGCAGCTTGCTCCTTCCAGAATCCAATTCAAGCCAACCCTATTCACTGACAGCAAGAACACCTCTGTGGATTCCTGATGTGACCAAATGGTGGTGGAAAGGGGAAAAAAACATGTTTTTAGGTTGTTGCTTTTCCAATTGTAAACTTGCCACATTAAACTGAGAGCCTTCATTTCTCATTTTCTGGCCATAATGTTTTCCTTTTTCAAGTTTCCCATATTCACACATTTGAAGGAAAGCTAATTTTCCTACAAGTCTTCACTACCCTCCCCCTAGCTTTGAAAGCACCATCATTTCACATTTTCTACATGGCTTCCTTTTCCTAATAGCTGCATGCATGCCACTAGCATAATCACTTAAATTTGACCAGCAATTTCTCAAAGGCATCCCACCCTGCTGCCAATGCCACCCAGACCCTGGCATCCACTCGACAATTGATTTCTACATGTTTCAGAATCCAATCCAAGTACATGCAATAATTGTCCAAACTCACATGGATTCTCCCCATAACCCCAAAGCTCTACTTCCCTTTTCTTCTACCTAAAATCACAGTATCCTAGGCACCCTTGACATTGTAATAATTTCTGTAGCCATAGCCCTTCATTTTTCAACTTCCTAATACACTCTCCATGTGATATTGGGTATTAGAGAGCTGTACTTTTGTTTTATTTCCCTATAATAAACCATAAGTTCCACAAGGGTGAGAACCATGTTTCATTAAACTTTTAATTTCCCCCAACACCTATCAGTACTGAATACAGCAGGTAATTAATAAAGGTTTAATGAAGAAATTAACTTTATGACAATGCAAAGGCTTTCCATCATTCTTCTAGAATTCCTCCTTATTGGTTCTTTCTATTTAATAGTATAACTCCCATGGTCCATCCACCGAACTCTATTTTTATGGTTGTTCTAATGGCTTCTGGCACTGTGCCCCCACACTTCAAATTTATTTCTCTAAGTTTGGTGGCACAGAGTCCAGCCAGGAACAGTGTAAACAGGCTAATATGTATTACTCTGATCCTTGAGAATTTTAAATTCTAATAGTTGGTCAGTAAGTATTTATTAATGGAGAAGCTAGGTAGAACAGTGGAGAGAGTGCCAGACTTAGAGTTGGCAGGACCTGGTTTCAGATCTGATCTCAGACACTTCCTAAACCTCAGACTGCCCTAGCTGGGCAAGTTATTTAACTCCAGTTGCCTAGCCCTTGCCATTCTGCTGGCTTCAAATTGATGTTAAGACAAAAATAAGAATGTCAAAAAACAGAAGTATTTATTTAAGCACCTACTGTGTCAGACACTCTTCTGAGTGCTGAGGATACAAGGAACAGCAATTGACAGACCTGCCCTCAGGTTCACAGTCTAATGAGGAAAGGGAAACAACAAGAAAACAACTACAAACAAGCAAGCTATATTCAGAAAAAATAGGAAATAATTAACGGAAAGAAGATGCTGGAATTGAGAGATATTTGGGAAAGGTTTCTTGTAGAAGATGAGAATTTTAATTGGGACTTAAAGAAAATCAGTGAAGGCAGAAACCAAAGATGAGATGGAGAGCATTCCAGGCATGGTAGACAGTCAGAGAAAATTCCTCAAGTTGGTACATGGAATAGTTTATTTATGGAACAGTAAAGAGGCCAGTATCACTGGATCACAGAGTATATGGTGGGGAGTAAGGTATAAGAATAATTTCAGGAGACTAGTTTATGAGGAGCTTTGGATGACTAACAGAATGTTTCTTA
Source organism: Gracilinanus agilis (assembly GCF_016433145.1). Lineage (NCBI taxonomy): Eukaryota > Metazoa > Chordata > Mammalia > Didelphimorphia > Didelphidae > Gracilinanus > Gracilinanus agilis. The sequence goes on from NC_058130.1 coordinate 586,162,217, forward strand.
TTTGATCCTGGAGGTGACAGGGAACCATTAGAGTTTATTGTGTAGAGAATTGTCATAGTTTGACCTACCCTTTAGTGGAGAGTTGGAGTAGGGAGAGACTTGTGGCAGAGAGCCCAATCATCAATTATTACAGTAGTCTATGGGTGGCGTGATAAGGGCTTATAACAAGGTGATCTCAGTGTCAGAAAAAAGGTTGGGACATATGCAAGAGATCTTACAATAGTACAGTTGAAAGGGAAAAATCTATATGTTCTAAAATAATTCTAGTAGCTCTATTTGTGGTAGCAGAGAACTGGAAATTGAAGAAATGCCCATCAATTGAGGAATGGCTAAACAAGTTGTAGTATATGATTGTAATGCCCTGCAAGAAATGATGAACAAGTTCATTTTGGGAAAGCATGGAAAGACTTACATGAAATTATGAAGAAAAAAAATGAGCAGAACCCAGAGAACATTTTATACAGCAAGAGAAATCTTGTTTAAAGAATGGCTTGCATATTTCCAACTCTGGAGAAAAGAATTAATAAATAGAAAGAAGACATAGTTTTATATATACATATATCTTTTTGTCAAATGATGTCTTCTCTAATGGGGAGGAAGAAAGAAGTTAACAGTATTTTAATATAACAAATAATTTTTATAAACACAATTAATGAGACTTTTCATTAGATTGGATATGGAGAGGTGAGAAAAAGTGAAGACTCAAGGATGATATCAAGGTTGCGAGGGTGTATGATTGGGGGATGGTGGTGTGTCAGTCAGAAATAGGAAAGTTTAGAAAGAAGGAAACAAAATAAGTGTTCATATAGAACCTACTAAGTGTCAGACACTGTATTACTCAGTTTGCAATTATTGTCTCATTTGATCCTCACAACAACTGTGAAGTAGATTCTCTTCTTATCCTCATTTTACAGTTGAATTAAATGAGGCAAAAAAAAGAACTGAAGTGCCTTGCCCACAACTAGTGTCTGAGGCTGGATTTGAACTTGGTCTTCCTGATTCCTGGTCAAGAGTTCTTTCCATCACCACCTAGCAGCATATTTTCTGAAGAGTTCCCTTCCTATACCCCTAAAAACTTCTAAGCATTCTCACTCATTATCTTTTATTTCCTTCCTTCCTTTCTTCTTTCCTCCTCTGTTTTCTTCTAGTTTCAAAGTTATTCTTATTCCATGCAAAGGCTTGTCACTCCTCCTGTAACCTTGTCTCATGCTTTTGATTCCTCTCTAAGACCTAGGAATTAGCAATCATTCCATTACTCTCATGTATCTTCAATCTTTCCTCTTCCACTAACATCTTTCCTTCTATTTACAAACATCCTCATATCTACCCCTAAGAAAAACTGTCATCTCTCGAACCTTGACACCATTCAACTGTTGTCTCACTTCTCTCTTCATTTTCACTAGTGAACTTCTTGAAAAAAAGTTGTCTATATCGATCCTTCCTTGCCAGTATCTCTTGACTCTTTGTTATGGGGTTGACACTTCGTTCCCATTACTCTATTAAAATTGCTCTCTCAAAAATCACCAATGACATCCTAACTGCCAAATCCAATGGCCTTTTTTTTCAATTTTTGCCTTTCTTTATCTCTCTGCAAAATTGATATCAATAGTTACCCCTTCTAAATATTTTTCTCTGGGTTCCAAGACATTGTACACAACTAGTTCTCTTCCTAACTCTGCATCTACTCTGTCTCTTTGAGTAACTTATCTTCCCTACTTAATCGCCTCTTAAAGGTACCAGGTTCACAAGGTTCCATCCTCAGTACTTTCCCTTCTCTCTTCCTTGCCAATGTAATTCAGTCCCACAGCATCAACCTTCACTTATGGTCAGATGGCATCCAAATCTGTTTCTCCAGCTGAGTTCCAGACTTGCATTTCCAACCTTGAATATTTCATCAACACTTCAAATTCACTATATGCAAATCTTAACTTATTATTTTTGCCCCCAAAATCTGATCTTCCTTTTGACTTCTTAATTTTTGCTAATGATCTCAGTTTCCTGTATCCAAAACTTTGGTGTTAAGGCTTAGAAGGAAATTTAGTAACCATCTAGTACTGAGGACTTTATTCCTAGTAGACACCTACTAGAAATGTTCAATTTAAGTTCACCAGCCCAAATCCACCCAAGAGGATGGAAGAGGATCTCAAGGACAACCCACCAGAATCTAATAATACTCAATTTATGCCAAGACTGTAAACAGGTGCTCAACATGTAGGAACATTGTCCTTTACTCTAGGCTTCCTGCTACATGAAGTGTGAATAGCCCTAAATTTAAAAAGCATTCTGATTATTGGCAAGCAGTGGACCACAACATAAATTGACCCATTTTCAGGTGAGTGGTGGTAGCAGCCTCATTACTTTACATCTTATTCCTTTGGAATGCCCATGCTCAACAAAATGGGTAGATTGAGGATGAAGGGAAGAAGATGCTAGAAGGGAGAAGCAGAGAAGGAAGCCTTCCTAGTAGAGCTTAAAAACCAAAGAAGTGAATGAATTGTACCTTAAATGGCCACAGTGGTCCCAGATCATTATCAGTGGATTGTCAGAAAAAAACATTTATTTATTTTTGTCTCTGAAGCCATCTTACAAATTTGCTAAGTTCACAACTTGTATGGTGCTTTATAGAGAGATGCTGGACTCATGGTGACACCAGGATCCTCATTTAAATTTGTAGTACTCAAAGAGCAGATGAAGCAGAGACTGACATTTCTAAGCAAGAATGTTGTTCACAAGCACAAATACCAAATTGACTTAGATGTTTATAAACTCATTGGAAGCTTTCATGCCATAGAACCTTAAGAATTTCCTCCTTCTACTCACAAGTGTAATTTAGATCAAGTAGGCTTCTCTTATCATGAAGAAGAAAGGGCCCAGGATTTTTTATGTAATACCGGTATCCCCAGGAAGCACATACTGTTTGTCTGATCAATGCCAGCCTGTTGATTTGTAGAGGAAATTGTATTTGTCTGACTGAAATAAAGAGAACCACCTACTTGTTTCTCTGTCTGAATCAGTGATTTTTGTTGGGGGCAACAAAATGAGTAAGCAACTATCTCACTCTCCCCAGCTTTCTTAACTTAGAGACACATTCAGAATTTTCTTTTGTAGACAAACTATAAATAGGTAATGAAAAAAAAAAAGCAAAATATGAGTTGGGCTAGGGGACATGATGATCCTAAGGATTAGTTCCATGGGCCTTGTCACTTTGATCTCCTGGCTTTTCCACTTTTCTTAGTATTTTTGGTTTGGGTCCTCTGCCTACAAACCAAGGAGTTATCTGGGAGATGAGGAGGGAGGAAGTGTATGTGTTGCTTTGAAGTTTTCTAATTGTTGAGGGGATGGAACTTTGCCATATTTCCCTGTTTGTATCTCCATGTTTCTCCTTGATGGGACAGGGGAAAAGCTAACTATAAGCATTAACCTAGTAATATGAATGAAAAACCCACATTACATAGATGACTCTAAGTTAGGGACACTATAGACTGGATTCTTTGTTCATGTATGTGCTGGAAATGATGATCCCTTCCTACTATGACATGTTGTGATTCTGTGCAAAACCAAAAGCCTTTCATTCCAAAAGGAGGCTTCCTGGTTGGCTGAGAATGGTTCAGGGATTGGCTAAGTAATCAGATCCCAAAATTACCTTGAAATTATATGAGTAGAAAAGGCCTAATTCTTGCAAATCTCAGGGACATAATATGAGTAGACGTTCCAGGCAGAGAGACTCATGACCAAGCTGAGCCTGGAAACTACAGCTAGTCAACAAAATTAGATACCATCTAGCCTAGGAGGATGCAATTTCTTTTACACATACTTCTAAGTACTCTGCTCTCATGCGTTGCTTCTTAATTTGCATGCTCTCTCTTTTTCCAAGCCATTTTGATGGCATGGATTGTGTGGAGACAGAATAAAAAGAAAAGAGAGAAGACTGCACAAAGACATGCTGATACAATAAAAGAATAGAGGAAGGACCATTAGCCATAGATGCAATTCAATTCAAAAAATATTTACTAAGATACCTACTATAGACCCAGCATGTGGCTTGGCAGTGGAGACACAAAAACAAAACTACCCCTACCCTCAAGAAGCTTATTGTGGGAAATCTTTTAATTCAGTGAGCAAGACAGACACAGAAATCATGAAATTCTAAGAAGCATAGCGCCTCACTCAAGATGGGTTTCCCAGTGGTCAAAGTAATTTTAGAAAGTAAAAAAAGGAGAAAATCCTTGTTTGGCTCTAGGTGATATCCTAGAAAGTAGACCTTCATCAAAATGGCATAAGGTGGGGGGGGGGGGGAGCAGCTGGGTAGCTCAGTGGATTGAGAGCCAGGCCTAGAGACGGGAGGTCCTAGGTTCAAATCTGGCCTCAGACACTTCTCAGCTGTGTGACCCTGGGCAAGTCACTTGACCCCCATTGCCTACCCTTACCACTCTTCTGCTTTGGAGCCAATACACAGTATTGACTCCAAGACAGAAGGTAAGGGTTTAAAAATTTTTTTTTTTAAAAAGGGCATAAGGCTCAGAGTTGGCACTCTTTATGATCATGCCCTTTTCAACCAAACCTCCTACCACCTCACAGGTTATGATGACTGCTGCATCTACGTGTAGATCTACCATCAAGAACTGTATTCCCAGGGACAATTAGTTGGCTCAGTGGATAGAGAGCCAGGCCTAGAGACAGGAGGTTCTGTATTCAAATTTAATCTAAGACCCTTCCTAGCTATGTGACCCTGCCCACAAGCACACACACACTATCCCCATTGCCTAACCTTTCTGTCTTAGAACCACTAAATAGTATTGATTCTAAGCTGAAATGTAAGAGTTTTAAAAACTTCATCCCCAAACACAAATACAGCAATCCTTTCTATCTGTCAAGAGATCAGACTTCTGCAATTTGGAATTATGCTGAAGGGGCTTTAAAAGAATGCATGCCTTTTGATCTAGCAATACCACTACTAGGTTTGTATCTCAAAGAGATTAAAAAATGGGAAAGGATAGGTTTGTACAAAAATAGTTAACACTGTGCTTTTTGTGGTGGCAAAAAATTGTAAAATGAGGGGGTGTCCCTCAATTGGGGAATGGCTGAACAAATTGTGGTATATGATGGTGATGGAATACTATTGTGCTAAAAGGAATGATGAACCAGATGATTTCTTTAAGAACTGGAAAGAACTACATGAACTGATGTGGAATGAAATGAGCAGAATCAGGAGAACATTATACACAATAACTGAAACATTGGGGGACAATCAAAAGTAATTGACTTTGCTACTAATAACAATGCAATGATCTAGGACAATTCTGAGACTTTTGAGAAAGAATGCTATCCACCTCCAGAGAAAGAACTTTTGGAGGAGAAATGCAGAAGGAAACATATAACTATCACTTGTTTATATGGGTATATGATTTGAGGTTTTGGTATTAAAATATTATTACAAAAATGAATAATACGGAAATAAATTTTGAGTGATGATACATGTATAACCTCAAGGAATTGCTTGTCAGCTCTGAGGAGGGGAAGACAGAGAGGAGGGAGACAACATAAATCATGTAACCATGGAAAAATATTTAAAATAATAATAAAAATTTAAAAAAGAAAACAAACTTCCAGCAAGCTCAACCCTACCAAGCACAGTCAGCCCCCAACCAAAGAAGTAAATGAGAAATGAGTCCTCGCTAAGAGCTCCACAAATGCACTTTACTCTTTAAGCCTTCATTTGGTGCCTTATTAACTATTACCTATCAGGGAATTCTTCACAAAGCTTGGTTATCAGATATTCTGGTCCATAACAGAGTCAAAGTAGCAAACAAGAAAAGGATTAAGATATTTAGAGGGAGGCATGGTTACAGGAGGGAAAAGGACAGCTAATAAGCCCATTTTCTCAAGGAATAAAACAGAAAAAGTAAAAAAAATAGACATAGAACTGATTTGCTTCATTCTTTTATAAATAAATGTTTATGGATTTGATGGTGAGTCACTTAGAAAGTTGTTAGTTCAGTATACACTGTTTAAGAAGATAAGGTGCATATAATACATTTCATATGATAATATCATATATGGTTCTTTTTTTAAAAAATGTATATGACTAAAAGGTTTCCCCAGAAATGTATTTGTATGGAAATTCTTCCCTGAGAATGATTGATCTAAGATGAATTACTGTTTTACTACTGAAAAAATACATAAAATTCTTCTCGAGGAGCTCATAGTCGAAGGTATCTCAAAAATCAAACTGGGCAGAGAATCTTTCTAGAAGTACCTGAAAAAACAAAGAGCTCAATTTTATCCCTGACAAGGTCCCATATGTAATAACACAGACCTTAGTACCCCCTCCCTGAAAGTCTAGTTGGTTATATTTCACTCCACTCCTAGAGTTACCTAGTAGCAGTTTGTAGGGTTGAAGCTTTCTGCAAATGGCTCTAGTCCCCAACAATAGTGTTCAAACTTATTTCCCAACATACGTGAAGCATAATTCTCTATTCCCTTGTCCTATCTCATTCTCTCAGGAGTGGAAAGAGATTGTGTTCAGAGTTTAGCTCAGTTCCTAAAGAGTACAATCTTAGTTTCAAGTCAAAAAATCCCAAGGGACTCATGTTCTAGGCACCCTGACTTCTAAGGGATTCCATACAAGGCTGGCTGGCTGCACCATTCCACCCAAGTCTTAGCTCCAAGATTTCCATGCCTCAAACTATCAGTACCATGAGGATCACCTCCACCACCTGAAACAGAAAAGGACAAACATGGCAGAACAGAAACTAACATTCTAAGGTCTATTAGAGCTGGAGTAAGATAACGGGAGCAGGAGAATGAAGTCCTTCCCCTCTCATTGGTTCAGTTCACCATATCTGTACCCTGGGCTAACTAGGACTGTCGACCTCTGGACATAGCAAAGAGTTATTAAAAGGAGTGTTTCAGAAAAAAGAATGGTGGGAGGAAAAAAGAGAAAATGGCTCAATCTTACCACTTTTAAGTATACAGACAACCAATTAAACGAGGTTTCCCTACTTTAGGTCCCAAAGGCTCCAAAAGGACATCTTCATATCAAGCAAATTAGGCATCTCACACCAGCCAGGTTTCCTGTATGACTTCATTTGATCCTCACAATAAGCCATGTGAGTAGATGCTATTATTATCTACCTTTTACCAATGAGGAACCCAAGTCTGAGAGATCTTATGTGATTCTACCAGAGAATACCCTTTATCTGAGAGTTCTTTGTGACAGTGAAATCACAAATCCAATCTCTATCCCAGTGATTCCCAAAGTGGGCACCACTGCCCCCTGGTGGGTGCTACAGAGATCCAGGGGGGGAGCAGTGATGGCCACAGGTGCATTTGGGGGCGGTGAATAACTGTAAGGGGGCAGTGATAGTATGTGACAGGGAGCGCCAAGTAATATTTTTTTCTGGAAAGGGGACTGTAGGCCAAAAAAGTTTGGCAACCACTGCTCTATCCCTATCTTTATTAATATATACATATACTGTATATTTCATAAATAATCTGTAAATAAGTGACTTGGATTGTCTATATATGGGCCTTATCTCCTCTGTGACATTATAAATTCAATCCAAGGCAGAGGCAGTGCACAATCTATGCTTTTTAATGGCATCACATGAATGAATTTCCAGGGGTTTTCTACAGAAACAGACATGGCCCCTCCCCCAGACAAATGATAAAGCAGACAAAATTTGTTATTCTGATTTAAAGGGGTACTCCCCAGATGTGGACAATTTTGCTAATGAAAAGGTTCAACAAAGAAAAAACTTGAAAAAAGGGGTCCCTTAGGAAAAAGGCAAATCTCACTTAGGGCAAAATGTTTGAGGTATCCTCCTAGTCTAACATCTAACTTACATCAGACTGACAAGAGGATTTTTAATTTAATACATGAGAGAGAGACCTTGGCCCCTAAAACTATTTGGTGACTATGGCACAAATGATATTCTCTAGTGATGGTAGAGATGGCAGAAGTATGAGTTTTGATCTATCACTATGAGATAGAAATATCATCTCGGTAAACCAGGAAAGTGCCTGAGCTTAGACTTCAAAAGAACTCATACCTGAAAATCAATCTGAAGAGAAACCTTTGGCCAGGTCTTGGAAAAGACCTCAGACCTTTTATTGCCATCTGCTACTTGGGAAAGCTGACTGAAGGAACACAGGCTTCAAATCTGCTGCTTGAAGGAGGTGGGGAGGGGAGAAGAAAGGGAATAAGCATTTCTGAAGAGTCTACAATGTGCCAAATACTTTACAAAAATTATCTCACTTGATCCTCACAACAGCCCTATAAAGGCAGGTCCTGTTATGTCCCCATTTTATGGCTGAGCTAATTGAGGCAAACAAAGGCAAAGTGACTTACCCAGGGTCACACAACTAGTAACATGCAAGGCTGAGTCCCAAAACCAGGCCCAGCACTCTATGTGCTAGGCCTGGATGAAAAAAACTAGAGGGAGAAAGGTTTTGCTTATGCCACTAACTACCTAAGAAATGGAAACTTCTTAGAACCTAAGCAGACATGGGAAAAGTCTGCATATCCTAGGCTTAAGGCTATTGATTTTTCTGAGAGTAACCCTATATCCGCAATGCAGAATTTGGTTTGATGGGAGCAGCCAGTAGAGAAAGAGCTCAAACCAGCAGGAGGACAGAGTCAGATCCAGAAAAGAACAGTTCTAATGGAGTAGATCTGTCCCTTAGAGAGTAGCTTTAAAGACTGCTGCTGAGGGGGAAGACCATCAAGCCAGCAGTCCAGAACTGTGAGTTGCTTCCTGCAACTCCCAGGCACTTACATATGTTCCCTATGCCTTCTATACTCAGCGTTGCCACCTTGCTGTGTGTGGTCTTTTAGAATGTGTCCATTCTCCCTAGGGGAAGAGTGAGTCTACAGTTTACAGATGGCATTGTTGCTATTCTATTTATTAAATGTTTCTGATTAAAGGGTTAATAAAGTTAATCTTAGTTGATTAGTTAAATGGGAAGTACATCCGTGAAAGCTTAGGAACTATAGCATATAAAAGTAGGACATTTATCACCCCAACAGAGTTACCATCCTAGAACCCTGAGAAAGTGAGTTTTAGCAGCCACCATCTCTTCTGTGGACTTTCTTCCTGTCAGCATGAACATAGTTTGGGTGACCAAACTAGTCAGGAGAGAGAAATTCCAGAGAGAAGGTGGGTCAGGTGCTATAACCACACTACCCTGACATATTTTTTTTCCTTAATACTTTTAGACACTTAGTTCCTTCCTCCATATCCTTGATGATGAGTTCCATGAAAGGAGGGCTTATGATATTTTATCTAAATTTCCTCTCTCCTCGTGCCTACTAAAACCTAGCACAAGTCTGCACATAGCAGGTGCTTAGTACAATGTTACTGAATAAAAATACATAAATGCCCTCATCCAGAGCTATGGAGTTTTTATGTTGTTCTTCCTTCATTTTCCTTTTTTATTTTTTTTAACCCTCACTTTCCACCTTAGAATCAATACTATGTATTGGTTTCCATGGCAGAAGAATGGTAAGAGCTAGGCAATAAAGATTAAGCAATTTGCCCAGGGCCACACATGTAGGAAGTGTCTGAGGTCAGATTTGAACCTAGGACCTTGAGTCTCTAGGACTGGCTCTCAATCCACTGAGCTACCCAGATGCCCCATTCTTCCTTCATTTTCAAAGAGAGCCAATGACATCACTTCTCGATTTGTGTGTGAATCTGATTTAAGTGAGACAGAGTTGCACAAAGCTGTCAACCTCATACTTTTTCCCAGAATCATTGAAGTCCAGTGGCAAGACAAATGTCCAGACAACTGGTATTAGTGTAGGATACAGTGGCTGACTTTGGTATCTTCAGTGTCTGACCAAGCTCTCGGCTCCCCACAATGCCTGCTTTAGCCACCTTCATAACCGTTGGAAAAAATTGTTCACATCCACCTAGTCCCACAGAAGTCTTCATATGCTTACAGTAGACACCCCCTAACTCACCAGGGGGTTTGAGGGCTATTGTTTGCCTTCAACCTAGTTTAGTCCATCTGCCTAGAGAGTTTTACCAAGGTGTGGCCACTGTACAGTGCTATAACTCCTTGGAACCACAGGTAGGAGTCAAAAATGACAGGAAGAATCCAAAGGCAGATGAGCAGCTCTCAAAAGGGATGTGTGAGAGGTTCAGGGAAGACTAGCGCCTCTGGTGTGAAGGCTTACAAAGCACTTTTCTGAGAGTGGTTATATTGTACTGTTCAGTGCAAGGGTAGTATGCAGTAGTAGGAAGAGCATGGATTTTAGAGTCAAACCTATTTTCAAATATCACGTTATTTACTTTCTATAGGGATAGTACTAGATGGCCTCAAAGGTCTTTTCTGGCTCTAAAGTCAGAGATCTTATAATCTTATAAAATGAGAATAGTGATAACGATATTTATTATTAAAGCTAGATTTTTGGCACAATATACTTTTGGATTCATGTCATAGCTATCCTGTTTTCAGAGTGGGAGAAATAAAGTATCACATCAACCAGACAATAATAACATCTAGGAGAGAGAAACTTGAAACTAACTTCATTGTAAATTGTCAGACTTCAAAAATTACACTTTCTGTCCCGTTAATAAATGATCCTGGTTAATGAATGATTCTAGTTAAATTGTAGCTCTTTCACCAATTGTTTGCCTCAGTGAAAGCTTTTCAAAAATTGGCCAAATAGAGCTAATAGAGAACACATGTTGGAGAGTCTGTGCATGAATTAATGGAATAGCCAAATGGAACTCAAGAGGTAGATAAGGGGATATGATGTCTGTTGTTTTATTTCCCAAAGAACACTTTATCTCAGTCAATTATAAACCAAACCATTAACTTGAGTGATTCTCATAATTTCAAATATATCCAGATAATTCCCAGATCCGTGTCCCTGCCTCCAACATCTTATTCTACTCTCCATACTTCTTGTTTCTGTAAGAGAAGTACATAAAACTCAAAGTCCAAATTTAAAATTTATTCTATACTATTCCCTCCTGCCTACTTTTCCCATCATTGTCCATATGATTATTTTGTCAGTACCCCAAGCTCAACATTCCAAGGTCATCCTATTTCATTAGCTAGATAAGCAAGATAAGTAGGCAGCTGCCTAGGGCACAAAAAGCACTGTATCATAGGGTAGTTTGACTATTTAATATTTTTTAAATGTTCATATATTTAACACCAAAAATAAAAATGGCACTGTACCTGACCCATAATATTTTCTTTGTGGCTAATACTTAGGATCTAAAGGATTATAGATCTAGGATTGGAAAATATCTCAGAGTTCATCTGAGGTCTCATTTTACAGATGTGGAGACTGAGGGACAGGTTACACAAATAGTATCATCCTCCACAAAAATTACCTTCCAACGCATATCGAGTGGTGCTATCACTGGGGTTCTGAAACCCAATGCCAACAGAGGAGGAGTTCTGGGAAGTCCTATCAAGAGATGAAAATTTTGATATTATCTTGGCAATATGTTGGCTTTCTAAGGAGGAACCTAGCTAAGTTCATAGAGGATAATCACTAGATCAGCCACAACAATTCTTGAAGATGGTCCACGAATGGTTGTGACATTAATCAGTAGATGAAATGCCATGGTTAATGAAAACCTGGTTCCTCAAAGTACTGGCATGTTGTCACATGTGTTACAGGGAAGGATTAATATCTTCAGAGCCTGAGTCTGAATTCCAGCTTTGCTACTACTGCTTGTGTGTTGTTGGAAAAGTCATTTAACCTTTCTTAAGCTCAGTTTCCTCATCTATAAAAAAGGAGATTTGATTAAATGGCTTCTATAATCTTTCCCAGTTTTAGGCCTAGGGTCCTCCTAATACACAATGAGGGATAATTTTCAAATGAGCAAGGGACACAACTTTCAAGCCTATCTCAAGTCCATAAATACCTTTTCCAGCCTCTGCTTCCAATGTATTGCCAAGAACTATTCATTATTCTTCTGATCAACTGCCATAGCCCTCACTTATTTTCATTAGAACCTTCATTTTTCTAAGCTCCCACTTTCAAATCCTACCTCAAAAACAGTGCAAACACCAAAAAATTACCTCCCGAAACCAAACACACTATTCCTGTTGTCACTCCCTTCTCTGATGCTGCCTAATTTAACTCCAAGTATCCAGATCCAAATGGACCATGAGCTCTGACATTCTCCCTCAACTAGCCCTCCACTTTCACTCAAGGGACTGCCTACTAAATCAATCAATAGACATTTAGTAAGCACCTACATTTAGTAAACCGTCACTGTGTTACTTCCCTCTAAACAAGGTCTGCTTCACTCAGGCCAGCTTCTTCATTATCTTTACCCATATTCTACTTCCCCCTTAAGATTTTGCCTCATGTTCTCTTACACTAACCCCTATTTCTTCTGTCTTACTTGTTTCATAGAAGCCAAATTGTCTTACATGTTCCCAAGAAAAAAGGCTGGACAGGATGGGAGGTGGGATAGAGGGAGAGAACTAGCTTCTTTAAGAATTAAAAGCACATTATCCATTAGACTAGAGCAGATTGAAAATTTTTTTGAAGAATTTACCTATTCTGTGTAGATGATAAGATCTGAGAGGACTGGAAGAGATCTTCAAGATAATTTTCCCAATGTCTTCATTTTACAGATGAGTAAACTGAGGTCCAGAGAGATAAATACATTCCACATTTGCTCAAGCAGTAAGTGGCGGATCTCAGATTTGAATACAGATAATATCATCCTGAAAGGTATAAAATTATCATGGGGTAATCATTGTTTGAATCATTCCATATGCTTTGGATTTTTTATTTGAGTCTCACTGGGAGGGTATACAGAGAAACCTTTTTGTTCTGACTATAGGTTAGACAAGAAAAAGCTGCCTCTGGCCAAAACTAATCAACATAGCTCAGAGGACAAATAAACACATTTGTTCTGATAAGAACAAACAGCTAGTTATAGGTTACCTGTGTAGGCCATCAATGATATACAACTGGAGGGGGCAGCAGTTAGTAGGGGTAAATCTGAGATAAGTAAAGGTCTCCCTAGACTCCATACCAAAAAGTTCAGGATTTCAACCAAAGAAAGATCAAGCAAGGGTTATCAGGAAATTGGAGCCATGATGTAGAACTCAACTATTAACTCTAGTGTAACATGGAACCTTTTCTCCACCAGGCTATTATACCAAGACTGTCAGTCAGTGGCAATCCTTATTAAGCTTCCTAGGCACCTGGGAACTAGCTCTCAATCAGCAAAAAGGAATTTATTAAGTAGACATCACCATAATAGTGCCAAAGATACAAAGAAAGAGCAATCCTCAACTTCAAAGAATTTATATTCCTTTTTTTTAAAAAAGAATATTGTCATTTTCCCCAATTACATGTGAAAACAATTTTTAACATTTTTCTTTATTTTGAGCTCCAAATTCTCTCTCCCTCCTATTTTCCTCCCCCAACCAAGACAGAAAGCAACCTGATATTGATTTTTACATGTGCAATGATATAAAAGATTTTAAAGAATTTGCATCCTAATGAAGGAGATTGCATGTATGTAAATGAGTTTTTACAAGAGACATACAGGACAAATGGAAAGTGATCTCAGAGAAGAAGCCACTAATAGATTATGGGACCATCAATTATGGGACCAAGCCAATTATTGAAGGTGGTGCATGAACTGAGTCTTAGAGGAAGCCAGGAATTTTGAAAGGCAAAGGTGGGGAAGGAGATCGTATTTGAGGCACTATTTCATCTCATAACTTCACATTCTAAAGTTAGAAAAAATCATAGATCAGTTATTTTATTGATGTGAGCATTCTTTCCAAAAAGGAAAATCTCAACCCATCTACCCCATCACTTGTTGTACAACTCTTGCTTATGTTTTTTCTCCAAGTAGATCCCCTCGAAGTGCTAGGATTGGCCCTTCATTTAGATTTCATATAGTATAAGCAAGGAGGTGTATGTACTCAAATAAAATATATATGTCTATAGGGTCTTTTTTTTAAAGAGGCAGTTAGGTAGTATAGTTATGTATAACTATAAATAGTTAGACAGTTAGGTAGATAGTGCCTAGAGTTAGGAAGACCTCGGTTCAAATTTAGACTTAGACAATTACTAGCTGTGTGACCCAGGGCAAGTCACTTAACTTCTGCTTATCTCAGTTTCCTCAACTGTAAAATGGGGATAAAATAGCACCAAGCATACAGAGTTGTTGTGAGTATGACATGAAATAATATTTGTCAAAGAGTAGTTAGCATACAGTGCCTGGTACATAGTAAGTGCTTAATAAATGCTTTTTATTATAATTCTCACAACATTTTACAGTAGGTTTGATTATTATCACACTAAACTTTTAGACACATTGCTCTTCAGGAGGCATGTACAGATGTGATATGAGTTCTGGACTGACTCTTAAGAGAGGACAAGAGACAACGAATAGCTGGAAGGGGAGAAGGCAAGCAATAAAGCACCATGAAGATGGATGCTCAGCGCTCTCATTTCCAAAAGGCTGTCAATATAGAAGTATGTCAATTAGCTCCACCACCACCCCAACCATAAACCTAGCTAGTTAAGAATAATATATAAGTTCAAAAGAAAAAAACACTTCCCTCATCACAATCCCTTAGAATAGAGAGGTTACCCAAAGCTGACACTCACCACTTTGACTCCTTCGCTCCAAAGGTTAGTTACACAAAAGATCATCACAAATAGCAAATAGGAAGTAAATCCATTTATCCAAGCAAACAGTAAATACAAATCAAAGAAGTTACCTAGATTAGAATAGATCCCCAAATACAAAGATGTGAGTAAATAAGACTAAATGAATTCTTTCAATGTGAGCCATTTGAGACCTCTGCTCAAGCAAGAGGGCTTTCACGCAAAGGGGAATTCCTTGAAGTCTTTAGGGAGGCAGGGTAGAAATTAGGAACATGTTGAGCAACCAGATACTCTATATCTCTGCAGCTTTCCAAGTCTCTCTGTCTCCATCTCTCCCTCTTTCTTTCTCTGCCTCTCTCTGCCCTTGTCTCTGTGTCTGTCTGTCTGTCTGTATGTCTGTCTGTCTGTCTGTCTGTCTATATGTCTCTCACTTTCTCTCACCTCCCACGTCTTCAGTAGCTCCCCAAGAGAATCAGGAACCGTGATTGTCTCTTATAAAAGAATTTTTTAAAAAAAGAACATTTCTTCTCCAAAAATTCCACATTAACGCTTCCCTTCAGTCTTCAGTCACACAACATGAAGTCAGTAATTCCTCTATCAATTAGGAAAGCTTCAAGCAAAATGATCAGGTTTGGCTAGAAACCTGGGTTACATGTAAATACCCATAGAGTATGTGAGCTATCCATCTGCTATCCTTTGTTCTCTTTGTGAAGCTGGCCAGCCTCCCTTTGCTGGTCATGAGACTCTCTGATGACATCCTTAATACCACTTACTGAGTGTAATTCTTCATTAGTAATATACTATGGCCTACCTCTGTCCTTCATGTATGTCTCCATTATCCTTTGGGTGATTTTAGGTCTTAAGATCATTTAGCATCACTGGAAAATTTTCAGGGAAAGGGGGCCAAAAAAATCATAAGCCTTGTATTAGAAAAGATCTTGCAGTCATTATGCAGTATTACAAAGTCAATTCAATACCACTCTGCTCCTCTTATTCAATTCTGGGCTCAAACTCATGTTATCTTTGCAATGTCTATCCAAAATATGTTAGCTGAAAGAATAGATCTATGAGCTACCTACGTAATTGCATGTAATAGGCTGGACAAAAAGTAATTTTCATTTAATTTTTTTCCATGTAAGTATTTAGGCTTTACTCAGTAAAATGATTATAGATCTCAAACTTAAAAGGGCCTGCAGTGTTCTAGGATTTGGCACAATTGGCAAAATGTAGGGAATCTGTAGAAGTTCACCACCTATAGATAATACATATTCTAATTGGACTCAGCCTTGGACATCCTTCAGGAATGTCCAAGAGACATCCGTCCCTTGAGTGAACATGTCTCCCTGTTTTATACTTCACTTGATTAGCAATCAGAGAGCCAAAGTTAGCTCTTTTATTACATATTTCAATGAATCTTATTTGACAAACATAAGAGGTATGTTTTTTTTATTTTTAATATGATTTTATTTATTTCATTATTTCCTAATTATATATAAAATTATATTTTACATATATAATATATCACATATAAAATTACATGTAAAACATTTCTAATGTTCCTTTTTTTTTAATTTTGAGCTCCAGATTCTTTCTTTTCTCTTGCCCCTCCTTGAAAACACAATTTGATATCAGTTGTAGAAAACGTATTGTCAATTAGCCATGCTGCAAAAGAAAACACACCACAAAAAGAAGAAAAATAAGGAAAACAAACAATTACAATTCAATCTGCATTCAGAATTCATCAGTTCTTTTTGGAGGTGGACAGTATATTTCATCATGGGATCTTTGTTAGAATTGTCTTGGATCTTTGTCCTGACCAGACTAGTAAGTCTTTCATAGTTGATCATTCTTACAATATGTCTTTTACTGTGTACAATGTTCTCCAGGTTCTGCTCACTTCACTTTGCTTTGTTTCATACAAGTCTTCCCAGGTTTTTCTGAAACCATCCTATTCACCATTCCGTCTACCAAATAGTATTCTATCACAATCATGTTGCACTTTCATTTTCATTTTCTGTCATGTCAGTCAATCTGACAAGTGTGTCGCTCAGAATTATTTTAATATCCATTTCTCTAATCAGTAGTGATTTAGAGCATTTGATGTGACTATTAACAGCTTTGATTTCTTCTCAAAACAGCCTGCTTATATCTTTTGATGATGTATCAACTGGAAAATGGCTTATTTTTATAAATTTGACTTAGTTCCCTATTTGAGAAATGTGGTTTTTGTCAGAGAAACTTGCTATAAAATTTTCCGTTTTCCTTTTTTACTTCTAATTTTGGCTACATTACTTTAGTTTGCACAAACATATTTTTTTAATTTCATGTGATCAAAATTATCCATTTTACTTCTCAAGGTCTTCCCTATCTCTTTCTTGTTTAATTATGAACTCCAAAATATTCCTGATGCATGCCTGGATTATTCTCATAAAAATTCTGTAGACAATGAAAAGTAGGCATGAGTCAGAAGTTACTAACATCCACCAAGATGCATTTTTTCCTCAATAATAATGATATGCAAGGTCTTTAATCACAGTTTTATAACCCTCCCTCTTTTAGATACTTTGAGAATCAATTCCTTAACACACTCAAAACTGTGTCCCTTTCAAAACATTCTTCTGTGTATATTTGGCCTAAGCCAGCTGTCCTCTCATTTTTGCTTTCCTTACTGCCATTTCTACTCCCTCATGTGTCACATCAAGGCTTGTAATATTTGGATCCAAATGGGGTGGATCTAGCATCATTAAGGGACAAACAAGTTTCTAAAAGAAATCTTTACAGTTTTTTATATTTTTAGCTGATCATTATCTTTCCAAATTCATCCTTCATAGATAATTTGGCAAAAATGTATCTCTCATCTAGCTTCACATATACTTGCTCTCTTCTCTACTGCTTCTATTAATTAGTGTTCTTCTCAGCCACAAAATCAGAAATTCTAATAGATGAAAGAGCCCAGAAGCCATCTAACCCATAACTGAACAAAAAAATGACCTTTAACAACCCACCTTACAAGTTTCCTCAACTGTAAAATCAGAATAATGATCTCTTCTACCTCTCTGTTGTGAGAAACAAGTGAGGTAAGTTTTGTAAAGTAGTTATTTGCACATAGTAAGCACTATGTAAATGCTAGCTATTATTATCATTACCATTACTAATAATATATTCAGCCTTTCTTCGAATACATTCCTGAAACAGCTAATTCTACTTTTGGATAGCACTGATTACGAAGAAACTTTTCATGATATCGTCTCTATTTGCTTCTTTGCAATTTCTATCCATTGTTTTATCTCTGCCTTTGGGGCAAACAGAACAAGTCTCTCTTCCAAAAGACAACCCTTCAAATATTTGAAGACAGTTATCATATGGATCATGTCTTCTCATCTCCAGAGTAAATATTCTCAATTCTTTTAACTGGTTTTCTATTCTCTCACTCCACTAGGTTTTATAAACATATATATTCTAAAGCAGTATTGTCCTTAGCTGCCATAACTTTCCACTTAGCAAGGAAATCAAGTGTTAGCTGGCTAAAACAATTTCTAAATTCTTTTAGATTCCGTTATTGTCTTGGTTAATTTACATCCATTAAACTCATGTAGGAGATGGTTTGTACAGATGTCTGTTCCTTTACCCATTTCCCACATTTCAATGTCAATAGCTTGGTTAAATAGGCATGGTTGAAAATACAGTATTTACAATAACACTTATTAGAGTAGCAAAGAGCTGGAAGTGAGACGGTGGAGCAAATAGACTGTGTGTTATAAGAAATAATACAGTGAATACAGAGAAAAATAAATTGATATGAACTGATACAAAGTAAGCATCATCAGGAAAACAACTTGAATGACTGCAAGTAGAGGAAAGAAAGCTGGGTTTGGAGTCAAACAATTGGTTTCAAATCCCATATCTGCAATTTAGTATCAGTGAGAACTTAATTTCTTTGTGCCTTTGTTTTCTTATCCATAAAATTAGAGATTTGGATTAGATGACTTCTAAGCTCCTTTCTATATCTATGAAACAAACAACAACCACAACAATCAAACTGAATGCTAAGAAATTATAACGATCAAGCATAGCTTCAAAGAAGAAATGTGAGAAGGCATACTCCTTTCATTATTGAAGAGTTAAGGGATCTTGGGAATGTCAGACTTTTTTCAGTAAGTTTACTAGCTTTGCTAAACTGCTCTTTTAAACCACTTTTCCTCTTTCTAAGATTTTTGTTATTTACTTTACATCAGTTCATATAAGTTCATGCATCTCTCTGAGAGGAGGTGAGAGGAAAATATATTGAGAAATGTAGGTAATGTAAAAACAAAAGATATCAATAAAAATTTATTTAAATTAAAAATAGTAAGGTCAGAAGGGCCTCAATTGCATGGCTTATCTTCTCTCCATTTTTATTCTTCCTTTTAATTTGTTATTGATTTGGATCTTTGCTCTAACTGGTTGGTGGTCTGACTATACTCCAATAATTGATTTGGAAATGACTTCTCTCTGTAATAATAAAACCTATTTCAGTGTTATTATTTTATTTAATATTCACCATGTCTTCTTGTAGAAAGTATTCCTGATATATAATCAAGCAGCTTCTGTATAATCTATAATCTTTCAGTATAATCTACAATCCTTTAATATAATCCTATAAATCTTTTTTTTACTACTGATCCGCGTTTTCTAACATGTGTTTATTTAGCTACTGTGATTATTTAGCAACTGATACCTTTGTTTTGAGGTCACCAAGTACTTGAGTATATGTTGATTTAATCTGAACGTTCTTATTGAGTTCTTCGTGGAATTTGGCTCTTCATCAACTGCAAACCCTATGTTAGGTATACTACCTCCTCATGCTGTTCTTATGGAAAAGCCATAGACATATGGGCTAAACAAAAGTACAAGAGATGAGTTTCAAATTGGTTGAATGATGAAACAAAAGAGCAGTTATTGATGCTTTCGTGTCAATTTCGAAGGAGTTCTCCATCGGCACATCTCTGGAAGCTATGCTTAGCTACTCTGTGCCATTTAACATTTGAGCAATGACTTGGGTAAAGGCGTAGATTTTATGGTTCCAATAAAGCTGAGTCTTTTCATAGACTGCTGTTTTGCATCATAGGTGAAATGAAGATGTTTTCATATTGAAATGCCCTTTCTTTAGGGGCAATGAGCTTTCATTATACAGTCTCCTAGACCAATTTTGTTGCATCGTCTCTTCATCTAAGCTGATTGCTAACAATTGACCAGAGTCTGACTGACCTTCAGTACTGTTTTTACACAGATTATTTTAGGCATTGAATGAATGAAAACACATTTATCAAGTATTTACTGGGCTCTAGGCACTGTGCTAAGCTTTGAAGATACAAATACAAAACCAGAACAGTCCCTTCCCATCAGAAGCTTGTATTCTAACATAACATATAAGGGTCAGATAGGTGGCACAATTATTAAAGCACCAGGTCTAAAGTCATGAAGACTCATCTTCCTGAGTTCAAATCTCACCTTAGACATTTACTAGCTATGTCATTTATCTTGTCTGCCTCAGTTTTCTCATCCATAAAATGAGCTAGAGAAGGAAATGGCAAAGTATTCTAATATCTTTGGAAAGAAAACCCCAAATAGAGGAACAAAAAAGTGGAAAAGACTAAAATGATTGAACAACAACAAAACATATATAAAATAATTATGGTAAATGAAGCTAAAGGAAAATTGAATGATGGACCTCTTCCAGAAGAAAGAAGTGGTTCAATGGATTGAGAGCCAAACCTAGAGACAAGAGGTCTTGAGTTCAAATGTGGCCTCAGACACTTCCTAGGTGTGTGACCCTGGGCAAGTCACTTAAGGGCTAGTTACTGTCTTTCTGCCTTGGAACCAATACAAAGCATTGATTCTAAGATGGAAGGTAATATTTGTTGTTTCATGTTTTTTTGTTTTTTAAGAAAGAAACAGGGACAGGTGGTTGACTCAGTGGATTGAGAGCCAGGCCTAGAAGCCGGAGTTCCTAGGTTCAAATCTGGTCTCAGATATTTCCTAGCTGTGTGACTCTAGGGAAGTCTCTTAACCCCCATTGCTTAGCCCTTACCACTCTTCTGCCTTAGAACCAAAACAGCTTTGATTCTAAGACAGAAATGAGGGTTTTAAAATGTTTTTAATAAAAAAGAAATTGTTACACACATAACACATAAAATAGTATGCCCTATCTTATTAAAATTAAAATTTTAATTTATTATTTTAAATTCACAAAACCAAACAAATTTTATTCCTAAAAGACATAAAAATAATGAAACTTTCAATATTTTTTGAAGACGGAAGCATTTACACAACTGAAGTTATTAAAGCTTAAAACTGCACTTGGACTCCTGGAACAACTTGTATAAGGAAAAGGTTATGGTGTAAAAATAAAGGGGGGTCAATGAAACATTTTTAAGTAAATAAATCATCTTTTTCTCTGCGAAAATGTTATTACTGGCCTCCATATTAAAATACCTGAGTTCAAGGGATACTTTTACCACCTATGAGCCCTGTGACTATGAGTAGGACTTTCGAGGTCTTGTTGTGGAATCTCAATTTCTTCCTCTGTAAAACAGTAAAATTCCCTCATTTATTATAATTTCGCATTCTAATAATCCATTATTCATAGAGTCCTAGAACTGATGGAAATATTCAAGGTTATCCAGTCCTATCCCCAGATTTTACAGGATAGGAAACTGAGATCCAAAGAGATTGAATATTTTACAACTCTTTGCTATTCCTCAAACAAGGTGCTCCATCTCCTAACTCTTCTCATCTACTGTGGCTTTCTTCCATTTCTGGATTACTTTCATGAGTTCCTGACTTCTTTTAAATCTCAGCTAAAATCCTACCCAGACAGCTATGTGGAACAGTAGATAGAATGCCAGGCCAGGAATCAGGAAAAACTGAATTTAAACCCAGCCTCAGATATATGTGATCCTGGGAAAGTCACTTAACCCTGTTCAACTCAGTTTACTCATCTGTAAAATGAGCTAGAAAAGGAAATGGCAAACCCCAACAGTAACTTTGCCAGGAAATCCTCAAATGGATCACAAAGAGTCAGACACAACTGAAATGAATGAACAAAATAAAAATCCAAACATCTACAGGAAGCCTTTCCCATTCCCTTTTAATTCTAGTGCTTTCCCTCTCTTAATTATCTCCACTTTATCTTATATGTAGCTTGTTTGTACATTGTTGTTTTCATGTTGTCTCCCTTATTAGATTGTGAGGTCCTTAAGAGCAGGAACTCTCTTTTATCTTTCTCTGTATCCTCAACACTTAGCAGAGTACCTGGAATGTAGTAGGCACTTAATAGGTGTTTATTGACTATCTGAATGAGGAATATCCAGGGCCCCTGACTCCTAGCCCAATGAGATTTCTATTCTACTAGGCTGCCTATCTGAAAGTGTTAATATTTGTCTTACCTACTTTGCCCAAGTTATTTTGAGGCTCAAATGGGCCAATGTCTGTGAAAAGGCCTTTATGAACTGTAATTACAAGGTATTATTGTTATTGGTGGGTCATTTGCTCTGAGCTGTTAGCCTGGAGCTTTCATATATATCCCTTGGGTGCCTGGGAAAAGGCTCCAAACAATGGCCTTATCAGATATGCAGCCCGAACTGTGTATGAATTACCATGTCATCACAGACTCATCCTTCCAGTAAATTGACATGGTGAGGGAGATGGTTGGGTTGGGCGCAGAGGGAGGGATTAACCAAACACCTGAACACACATCTACCTCTCCTACAGCCCCAGCTGCCTTCCTGCAAATCTCTGCACCCGCAGAGCACACACAAAATATCTCTCTAAAGGGAAGACTGTCCAGGACACTCACGTGACTGCAGCTCTGCTCTTCCCCCAGCTCCAAAGGCTTGTTTAAAGTCAATCCTATCTCTCTGCGTATAAGTCAATCCTGCTCCAAAAGCAAGAGGATTGTGTCACATCTTGCTTTCTCCGTCAAAAAGAAAGCCACTGTGCCTTCCCCCAAAACCCCCAACCTCAATACTGCCTTGTATGCATGTGCTAGATGGGCAACTAGGTGGTGAAGTGGATACAGCACCAGGCCTGAAATCAGGAAGATTCCTCTTCCCAAGTTCAAATCAGACCTCAGTCACTTATTAGCTAGCTGACTCTGGGCAAGCCACCTAGTCCTGTTTGCCTCAGTTTCCTCACCTATGAAATGAGCTGGAGATGGAAATAGCTAACCCACTCCAGTATGTCTGCCAAGAAAATTTTGAATGGGATCACAAAGACTCAGTCACGACTGAAACAAATGAGCAACAACATACATTTGCTAAACAACCAAGAGGAGTCAGGGAAGAAATCTATGTTGATACATCATTCATTGTCCACCTGATCATGTGAGAGGCAAAACTTGACCTAATTAGCAGCTTATTTAAACTAACTGGAAGTATGGTAACCTACCAAAGCTCAAAGGGATTGTGAATAGTGCTAATGAGGCAAGTCATATTTCATCAGAATAATCAGTTAGACAATCAGCAATCCATTAATCAATGAGTAAGAGGGCAACCAATAAGTAGACGATATTTCCCCAAGTAAATATATTTTCCCAGAATAAAATCTCACCAACAATGATAACTTGCATAAGGATATCATTTTAAGATTACAAAGTCCTTTTAACATACATGATCTGACTTAATCATCAATTTTCTTTTTATAGAAAAGGAAACTAAGGCACAAAGGGAAAAATATTTAATTGACTTGTCATATGGCTTGTACATGACAGCTGGGACTCAAACACTCGTCTTTCTATTCCAATTTCAGGACACTTTCTACTATATTAAAAGATGAGATGCTTTTATCAAGTCTTTTTTTTTATTTTAAGAAAAAGACATGAATAAATGGGAAACTTTTCAGGTTGTAAATGAATAAACTAAACGTTGATCAAGTGCTAAGAAAAGATATTAAGTAATATGTTTCCTACTACATCAAAGATGCTTAACCTTCTTAGTGTCAGTCAGTCAGTCAATAAATATTTATTACTATGTACCAAGTGTTCTAAGTGCTAGGGATACAAATAAAGGCTAAAAGTCTGCCCTCAAATTGCACATTTGTCGTCTATTGGAGTACATGTTTCCTTTTGGCAGGCTGGTGAAGCCTATGAACCCCTCATCAGAATAATGTTTGTAAATACATATGCTAAAGTGCATAGGATTACAAAAGAAACCTAAAATACAGTTATCAAAACATTTAAAAATAAGTTCATAGACTCCAAGGTAAAAAGGTTCTAAGAACTCAAAGACAGGCACCATTCATCTGGGTATCTGCTTCAGTACCCACCAAAGTGTTTTGTACACAGCCAGAGCACAATAACTACTTGTTGAATTAAATGGATACTGTTTTCTATTAAACTTTTTACCTTGAGTCAAAAATCATTTTGCTTGAAAGGAAATTAAACACCTGCGGTCTCTAGTCATTACCTTAATATGCAAGTTTATGATAATTTAGGAAGAAAATCTCCAAGCCTTTAAAAATCACTAAGTACCACTCTCCAATACTATTATTATTTCCATTCTTTTTTTTAAATCTTTATGTGCATGGCTAGAATACTTGTTCACAAAGTCTATGGGGTTTTTTAATGTTTTCTTAGTTTCTTTTTTAATTACATATATATTTTATTACATATTCATTGATTATATATTCATTTTATTAATTACATATTCATTTGTTTCCTTATTGATTATTTCTCCTCACTATCCTCTCCCTAAATGAACAGTTGAGAGAGAGAGAGAGAGAGAGAGAGAGAGAGAGAGAGAGAGAAGAGAGAGAGACAGACTTATAACGAGCATGCTTAAGTCCAACAATCATGTCCAATAATGTACATCTCATTCTACATTTTTAGTCTATCATTTCTTATGCAGGAGGTTAAGTAATGTGTTTCTTCTTCAGTCCTCTGAATTTGTGGTTTGTCATTTCATTGATCTAAAGTCATACAAAGTTGTTTTTCTTTATAATGTTGTCACTGTATACATTTTTCTCCTAGTTCTACTTGCTTCCCTATACATCAGTTTATAGTGAATTTTTTTAAGAATCTGTTCTCTGTGCCCCTAACCTGTGCTAAATAGTGCTTACATATGAATTCTGGACAGCTGAAGAGGGAATACTTATAAGGAAAAATGTTTTCACTGCATTTGTGATTTGATCACCATCAACCTTATGTGACTTAAGAGGTAAATCCTAAGCAATAGCCTCAGGCAAAGGGAGATTAAATGCCTTGCCTTAGGTCGTTTTTTGTCCATTTTCAAAAAGGACCAGTGGCATCATGGGATGATGTCTTGACTCATGAACAAATCAGATTTAAGTGAGATAGAGTTATACAAAGTCATCAACTTCACTCCCTTTTCTAGCCATTAAAGTCCAGTGGTAAGACAAAAGTGAGGACAATTGGTGATAGCCCAGGATACAGCGGATGACCTTGGCATCTTTGATGTGCCATCAAGCTCCACAGCCCCTGCTTCAGCTGCCTTCATAGCTGTGGGAATGAATCATTCTCATCTGCCTATTCTCCTGGAAGAAGTTTTCATATGCTTGGGGTAGCCATCCTCCCAGATCACCAAGGGCCCATCAGTTACCCTCAACCTACTTTAGCCCACCAGCTGAGACAGTTTTATTGGGGGTAAGGCTACTGCACATGCTACAGCTTCTTGGAGCCACAGATGAGAGTTGAGTTAAAGATAGACACTAAAGGGTAAATGGGCAACCCTGAAAAGGACTGGGCAAGCCCTCACAAAGGTGTATGGGGGGTTCACCTTTGGTGTTGGTCTTCCCTGAACACCCCATACACCTTTGCCTGAGGTTAAATGCCTTACCCAGATTGCAGAGTTAGTAAATAGCAAATATCCCTAGTATATATGAACTTAGGTCTTTGCTCCAGGCTCTACCCTATATAAACTATACCCCTTTATTTTTTTCAGTATGACCCTTCTTTAAAATGAATTAGTCTGAATAGACCTTGGAGATCATCTAGGGTGACGCCCCTCATTTTACAGGTGAAGAAACAGAGACCCAGAGAAATTAAGACTTACCCAAAGTCACAGCTAATTGGAAGCAGAACCAGAATTTGAACTCAAGGTTCTTCAGTGTCCTAACTGATCCCCCAGTACCTAGACCAAGAGCATCAGAACTCCTTAACACAAGCCAAGTACAGGATAATTTTTCTCACTTAGCCGTAAAAGCTATGGTGAAATAAACCCCAGCAAGCTTTCGGTATGTACATACCCAAGGAAGTGTATATGTTTGTTAGGTCTACAGTATGAAACACTCTTCTTCCTTTTTATTTGATTCCTTCCTATGATCCTCCAAACTAATTTCCTTCTCATCCTCACCAAGAGAAAAATAAAAATAAATAAAAAAGAAATAGACAATAGGATTCAATGAAAAGCCTTAAAAAAATACATGGAATGTCACACCTGCCGCACTTGTGAGTTATTGGTCTCTTAAACTTCTATAACCTCCTCCCATCAGTGATATCCTTTATTTACCCTTAAGGCGCTTGACAGCTGCTAAATGGCTGTCTATGGCAGTGCAGTGGAAACAATAATAATACATTATAAATCAATGAAAATGAAGTTTTTGCTGTGATAATCTGATATAGATTTGCTAACATTTGTATGAAATTCAATTCTGTTTGATTGCATCAGCATATGTTTCATTTCTCCTAGCACTATTGATTCTGAAGGTTCTTATCCATATGTCTAAATTATTTCTATTACATCTTTGCATTACTGTTTGGAAATAACCTGGATAAACTGAAGCTATTTATTCAATATTCAGTTGTCTATTTTTCCCCTGTTTATCTAATGAAATGTTCAGGTCTGCTTTTTGAATAGAAAGGAGGATAAAAAAAAAACACATTTCAAATAATCTTCCCTGCTTTAACAGCAGTTAATGCTACTTCATAATAGGAATGTGTCTATTTGCATTTTTGACTTATCCCCACTATTACTCGCATTGTTATCTCTGTTTTTGAGAGCATTTGGCACAAAGGGTCAAATTTTCAAACAGCAACTAAAAATAATCTGAGAAGCTGGAGCTGAATAATAAAGCACCATTTACTTCCTTAAGTGGGAGATTGGACAAGTAACTGGTGGCCACTTTATCCATGTAAACAACAGGATTTTTGTTACTAATAGAAGTTGCTCATCAATTCTCATCAACACAAAATGGAGGCAAAGAATTGTCTTACATTTTCATTGTGCTTTAGAGTTTTCAAAGCATCTAATATCTATATCATTTCATTTGATCTTCATAAGGCAGGCAAAGGATGTGTACTTCTTAATCCCATTGTACATATGCAGAAACTGAGGTTGAAAGATATTAAGTGACTTCCCAGAGTAAAACAAGCAATATGTGGCAAAGTCTTCTAACTCCTACTGGTCTTCTGTGACACCACAATGCCCCCATAAAAGTACCATGTGTTAATCTTATTCCTGTTTTAACAAATGTCAAATTAGAGGCATAAACAAAAAGCACCCATTTCTTAGGTCAAAAAGGAAACTAGAACTAGAAAATAAGCCCATGAGATCTAAATATTCAAGTCACAAAAATATTTGTTTTACAGGTCAGCACATACCTCTAATCCCTGTTACCATTGAGTTTGAAGATGGTGGATAGGTTGAGCTTGGAAATTCTACGTTGTAGTGTCCATACTAATCTTGTATCAAAATGAAACCTGCAGCAACAAGGATCCGCCCCTTTATATGCCAATCATTAGTGGAATTGGACCTGGGCAAGACAGGAAGAACCAGTAAACGTATATATACATATGTGTGCATATATGAATATTATATAACTACACATGTGTGTGTTGTTACGTGTACACGTTTATACATGCATGTGTGTATTTGTGTGTGAATTGATGTGTCTATATGTGTAAACATTTACACATGCATACACACAATTCTATGTGTATATGTTCTTTTCTCTATAAATGATCTGACATGTTATCAAAACCTTATTTATATATTATTGGGTTTCTTATTTAAGCACCAAATTCAGGACATGAGCCATTATCAGTTTCTTAGTAGTATCCCCTGAGAAGGATACTCAATAGGAAGAACCATTTGGACTCCTTGAAAAAGTGTGACATCCAATTAGGACGAAATTCTCTCACATTCCAGTCAACCTTCAGCCAAATCGAAGATTCTTACTAATGTCAAATGAAGAAAAGGTTTTCCAGAAAATAGAACTATTCTTGTAATTTTCATTTATTTCCCTAAATCAATTTTTTTCTTTAAAAATGAAACTCAACAAATATTTACTAATCATCGATTAAAAGTGCAGTCGTATGCTTGGCATTGAGATTTACGCAAAGTTCAGATGAGACAGGGTCCCTGACCTGGTGGAGTGCTTTGTAAACTTTCAAAAGCTATATAAATGAGAACTATTATTATTACTACCTCCTTCTTTCCAAGGAGCCCACTTCTCTCCAGTCGGCTGACTCCACTATCCATTCTTTTCCATGACCTTTTTGCTCCTTGTCTCTCAGAGTTTCATTCTATGATAATAAGGCTTGACTTCTGTAAACTATAGTTATCATTGCCATCTCCATGTTCGAGTCCCTCCAGATAGCCTGGTCTTCTTGCCCACATATTCATGTCTGCCTACACTGTAGACTCTTGTGAGTTGGAACCTTTAGGCAAAGCTTAGGAGTCTTTATGTTCTAGAACATCTCACACTAAATAATAATAATAATTCATCTTGGATATATATAATCCCTTTCCTCTTATAAGACAAAATCTCTTTTGTACTTGGAAAACATCTATTTGTGTTTCTTTATAAAAAAAAATTATAGAAACAGGGCAGGTAGGTGGCTAGTTAGATTGAGAGCCAGGCCCAGAGACAGGATATCCTGGGTTCAAATATGGCCTCAGACACATCCTAGTTGTGGGGCCCTGGGCAAGTCACATAACTCCCATTACCTGACCCTTACTGGTCTTCTGCCTTGGAACCAATACAGAGGATTGATTCTAAGATGGAATATAAGGGTTTTTAAAAGTTATAGAAAGCTATATTTAAAAGTTAAATAAAAAGTTTAAAAAGTTAAAAAAACAAAAACATATTTTTCTGTATGCTGTTAAACAATCCCAGACCAAATATAGCCCCTTATCTGTTTTTGGAAGGCTCAGGAGATAATAAATTACATTTAATTTTTTTAAATAAAAATTAATTACATATAAAAAACAGTGGAATTGTGCGTCGGCTAAGGTGGGTTAGAGGGGTTTGGGGGAGAGGGAAAGAACATGAAACATGTTACTATGGGAAAATATTCAAACTAAAAATTTTTTTAAAAATTACTCTTAGTTAGAGACTAAGGAGACAGACTATAGGTTAGATTTGGCTCTTGAGCTGTAGTTTACATACCTTTGGGTTAAATGATAGCTGTAGCAAGATATAGAAGAATGAACTCTGAGCTGGGAGTCAAGAACTGGGCTTAGAGGTTTGAATACTTGACTCTTATGTTTACTACTAGCTTTGTGACCCTGAACAAGTCATTTAACCTCTACTCTTTCACCCTCTAAACCAGAATTCCAAAAACTACATCCAGGAAGAACTAAGCTATTCATCTCCAAATCCCCAGAACTGTACTTCTTCATCATCCATATCATTTTCCAACTTGCCACTGCATTCCATCCTCATGGATTTCTGTCTCTTGCTCTGAGAACTGTAATCAAATCAACAGCACTATTGCCTCTGGAAAGGTATGGTAGCCCTATCACTCCATCTACCATTCCTATGATGTCACAGACCAACATATTCTTCCCTATCTCCCCCATTCGTATGTAAACACTTTTAAGGCAAGAATTGTCTTACTTTTCAATTTATATTCCTAGTATGTACTTAATAAATATTTTAACCGTTCATTCATTCATTCATTCAAGTGGCTTGTCTCCTGAGTCACAGACGAGTTGTGATCTTTGCAAAGAGTTCATCTCAGGAAATGCCCTATACTTAGGAAATCAATAGATCATTCTGTCTTATTGCTGAATTATATACAAGCTATACATCCTTATTTAGGGGATAAACTTGGAAGCTATAGATCAAGGCAGGCCTTGATCTTCTCATTTATATGTTATGGTTCTGGTTTTGTTTTGTGTTTTTTTTTTAAGTCATTGTCCTGAAATGTAAAAGGTAAGCAAAGCAAATGAGAAAAAATGAGTAGAATAGCAAATGCAAAATAGTGATTAGTGTGGTAAAATGTAATGAGCATAGGATCAAGGATCAAGAGACCTAGGTTCAAATCCTAGTTCTGCTATTCATTTACTGTGAGATCTTTTACAGCTAGGTGGTACCAAGGATTGAGCATGGAATCTAACATTAGGAAAACCTGAGTTCAAATTTTATTACAAACATATACTAGCTGTGTGAACCTGGCACATCACTGAATCTCTGCCTGCCTCAGTCTCCTCATCTGTAAAATGGGGCATAAAAATAACATCTGTTAAAACAAAATGAGATAATGTTTATAAATGATTTTTCAAACCTTAAAGCACAATATAAATGCTAGATATTATCACTGTTATCATTGTTGTTGTCATTGTCATTGTTGTTGTGGTTAATCCATTCTGGAACTCAGGTTCTGCAACTGTGAGATGAATGGTTTGGATCAGACAATATCTAAGATTTAGTCTGACTCTAAAACTTAACATAGCCAAGGGTCATAAAGTCACAGACTTAAAAGATATCAATCCCCTTTCATTTTGGGGATGAAACTGAGGCCCCAAGTCACACAGTTGGTGTCTGAGGAAGAATTCAAACCCAGATGTTCTTGAATTCATGTCTGGCATTCTGTCTACTACTTCACATGCACATTTCCTATAATGATTATGCCAGGAAGATTCCCCATCCTGTTTCCCAGTTCTTTTCACTACCTATGAGAAACAAGATCACCAAAGTAAGAGAAATGCTATTTCTGTCATATTTTATTACTCGCATGGAGAATCCATGTTGAAGATTTTACCTCAGTACCTCTAAAGACTTATCTGATTGCCAAATATTCTCTTCACTGGTATAAATCACAGTCATGTCAATAAAATTTCATAACTTGATAATATCACCTTATAGGGATGAAGCACCGTGTGCCTACTAGTCTAAACTTTAGATAATATACGCATAGTCTATTACCAATGGAGCCATAAAGATATTCTGGTCCTTGGGGCAAGTATAGCTGATGTTGGGGTCAGGGATGATCTCATTCCCACTGGGAAGAAACCATAGGAGACATCATAAAGCCACTGGGAATAGAAGTAGGGTAGAATTTTGCCAGGGAGGAACTTACTTAGGATACACCATGTGGTAACTTCATGTTTTTAAAAATTATTCTAGCTAACTAGGTACTAAAAATTATTTATAGCTATCAAAAGATGATAAGCACTGTCCAACCCCTCTAAATTTTGGCGCCCAGGGACAGGATTCTGAGCACTTGCTCTAGAGATGAACATATTTGCATGGTAGATATCCGAAGACTTTTCCCAAGTTAGATAGAAGCTACTAAAGCTTATGTTACCCTAGCGTAGCCTTCAAGAATCCAGAGTCCTCTCCACAGAGGTGAAATTGAAGTAAGCCCTTGAATTGGTATGGATTCAGTGGGTTTTATTCAGCTTTCCTGAAAAAGAAAACTCTGGCCTTGTAGACTTTCCTTACTTCCTTATAGGCATGAGAGGGAGGTCGATGGTATTTAAGATGTCTGAGTGGAAGCTATAGATGCATATGGAGGCATACAGATGTATGCATTTTAAATGATTTCATGCCCTCCAAATAACCGGAAAGCAGATTCAAAATGAAAACTGAGGCATTGGCCCTAAATATTCCTTTGGTTCTCTTGCTACTTTCAAGGGGAAAAAATATAACAAAGGCTTTGGCTCCCTTGCTTTCCAGGTTTCACGTCTTGGCTATTTGCTGAAAAACTGTCGAGACAAGTTATAGCGACTTTAACAGAATGTGCTGATCAGGTTACCCACACCTAGGACACTTTTTCCTCAACCTCTGCCTTTTTTTTCCCTATTTCTCACATTCACTTTCTTACTTTCTTCAATGCCTCTTTCTCCTTTTTCAATCTTTCTCATCTCGCCTTTCCATTGTTATTCACTCTGTTTATTGCTTCAAGCAACCCTGACATACTGGACATCATCTGAAACTACAAACGACAGGATGCAATAAGCTAGAGAGTAGCAGTAATCTGAGGAAAGTTCTTCATTCACTCTTGCTCCTAACTCTCTGTCTTCTTATCCTACATAGAAAATAAAAAAATCAATACCACCTCACAGGGCTTGATAAAAGTGCTGGACAAGTACAGCAGGCATGCTGGATATAGTAAATTAAAGTGATCAAAATTTTCCAGTCGGCTCTGCCTATAGCCTACATAAACTAACAACCCTGTCTGCACAATGTCTGTCATCCTGGAAGCTTTATTTTATCTGTGTCTCTGATTATCTAGGGAATGAATACATATACCTGTCTGGCTCTTTGTGCCTCGGTAGAGGCATGTGAATATGTGCCCCAATAGGGGATTACAGGAGGAAATGCTCCTATGTGCATGAGACCTAGATGCCTGTGTATATGTATGTGTATACAAGCAATGGTATTTCTAATTTTAGATAATTATGAAGGCTTCATTTGTGTGTGTGTGTGTGAGAGAGAGAGAGAGAGAGAGAGAGAGAGAGAGAAAGAGAGAAAGAAAAGCACCATTCTTTATGCATATTTTGTATATAATATGCCTATATCATATAGATGTAAATATAGAGTACATATAGTATGTGTGTATATATGTATGTGTGCAAATAAGAGGCTACGATACCGCCACATGTTTACCATCTCATTAACAAACACTTCCAAGGAAATGGATGAATGGCAATTTATACTGATACCCCAACTGTTCATTTCCACAACCGACCCAAGTAGGAAAATATAGTTCTGACAAGGAAATTTGGGGGGTGGGAGGTGGGAGGGCAGTTCCTTTGTTTTATTTATGATACTCGTGATACTAAAATATACACTTAGTTTCGATTTTCTGGAATGCAACTCATATGAATTTGTCCCCAGATTTATTGGGTTGCCTTCAATAAAAGACTGCATACCTCTACCAAATACCATGAGAACTGATAAGCGGCTTGCATTTCTAGCCTTAGCCCAATCCACTTACCAATAACCATGACCCTTGTTAGGTACCTGACACTCTCACAATGTTGGAAATGAACTAATAGTTTCCACTGAACATCAAAGAAATGTAGCAGAAATCAGAGTGCAAATCAGTGAGACCAAGCCAGCCTCTGAGAAATGACTGGGAGAGCAGCCAGACAGCTCTGAGAGATCAGCTACAAATTAAGGGGGCAAATTCTACCCTTGCATGCACATGCACGTTTCTAAGTCCAGAATGTGGCCCTAAAATTGCCTCAGAGATTTAAAAAAAAATGAACTGAACTTGAGAACATCAGCTGGTCACATCACCTGAAAAGGACTTTCATGTGTAGAAAAAGATTTCAACCAGATTCCATGCTACGTAGTGCTGCAGAAACATATGTTAAAGACACAAGTATAAAAGCAGGATGAGGTCAGGCCTTCTTGGGGTCTCAGGACAACAGTAAATCACAACACCCTTCTCCAGCGAATCCACAAAAACAAGCAAAAGGCAACTACTCTTAGGGACTACATACCTGTCCTAATCTCAGTTTTACTTATTGGTAACCATATCTAACCCCACAATTATAAAAAGGAAGGTTTTTTTTCAATCAATTGATCGACGAGTATTAAATTTAAGCCTACAAAATGCTGGAGACATAAATTCAAAACTGAGGCAGTTCCCGCATGCAGGTACATAGTATAATGGACAGAATGCAAAAGATATGAATTCAAATTCTTCCTCACGCATCCATTACGTAACCCTGGGCAAGTCACTTCATTTCTCTTGGTCTCATTTTCTTTCTTCATCTGTAAAATTGGGATAATAATAGCACCAACTTTGGCAGAATTACTGTGAAGATCAAATATGTTAACATGTAAAGTACTCTGCAACACTTTAAGTGCAATATAAATGAAATTTTTATTATTTGTTTATCATATATTAATTACTATTAAGTTTATATTCTATATAATATAATAAATATTCCATATAATATAATAAATAACTGAATGTATTAAATTATTTAATTATTATTAAGAAGCTTATATTCTATATAGTGTAGTAAATATTCTATATAATATAATAAACAAACTTGTTTATTGTATTACATTATTTTATTATCATTAAGAAGTTTATAGGGAGGGCAGCTGGGTAGCTCAGTGGAGTGAGAGTCAGGCCTAGAGACAGGAGGTCCTAGGTTCAAACCCGGCCTCAGACACTTCCCAGCTGTGTGACCCTGGGCAAGTCACTTGACCCCCATTGCCCACCCTTACCAATCTTCCACCTATGAGACAATACACCGAAGTACAAGGGTTTAAAAAAAAGAAAAAAAGAAAAGAAAAAGAAGTTTATATTCTACTAGAAGGAAGTGAGGATAGATTTCAGCATGATCACCAATAAATAAATTAAAAATATATGCAAAATAAATACAAAGCAATTGGGGAAGAACACTAACAACCGGGGGAATTGAGGGAAAGGGACTCTGGGAAGAGATGGCGCTTGAGAAGTGCCTTGAAATTACCTCAGTATTTCAAAAGGAGAGGTGAGAAAGAAGAGTGTTTGAGACATAGGATATAGACTATGCAAAATCCCAAAAGCAGAAATATGGAATTTCATGGGCCAGGATATAGAGACATAGAATCGGTGAAGGAAAGTAAT
The DNA here is from genome assembly GCF_016433145.1 of Gracilinanus agilis. Taxonomy (NCBI): domain Eukaryota; kingdom Metazoa; phylum Chordata; class Mammalia; order Didelphimorphia; family Didelphidae; genus Gracilinanus; species Gracilinanus agilis. The sequence goes on from NC_058130.1 coordinate 586,196,629, forward strand.
AGAAAATAGGTCTGGAAAAACCAACTATTACAAAGTGCTCTAAAAGAGAAATAGAAGCATTTGGATTTTATTCTAAAGGAAATGGGGAGCCGATGAAGCTTCTTGAGCTGAATGACACAACTAGGCCTGTGCTTTAGGAAGATAAATTTGAGACCTGTGTAGAAGATGAATAAAGTGATAGGAAGCCTTACAGGAAAGGAAAATGGAAAGTTATTATAAATTAATTTGTTATTGTAGGGGAAGGTTAGAGAGCTTGAACATGAGATCAGAACAGGTTAAGCCTTTCCTTTTGTGTTGTTATTATGGTGCCTTAGGGAGAGAAGATTTCATTGGGGGTATGGACAATGATAAACCTAAGGGTAGTGGGCCCCTATGTGAAATAAAGAAGCTGAGAAAAAGAAGAATTCAGAAACATCTCAAATAAGATCTATTTACTTTATAAATTTGCTTAGGACTTATTCTGGTTGTGGCTTTCTATAACTGGTGGGGCATGGAGAAGGGAGAGAAGAAAGGAAGTGGAGGGCAGGGTCAGGCTACAATCCTGAGCATGAACCATGCCTAAAAAGTTTCCCTGGGACATGGATTCAATAACCCAAAATCAGGACCACCATGAAGGAATGAGAGTGAGTAGTCACTCTAACAACACATAGCAAAATAGCCTTCAACAACAACAACAACAACAACAAAAAGTCTAATCCTTTGTTTTCCAGAGAGAGGCAAATAAAATGAGGAACATGTTTCCCCTCCTTTAGCAATCCTCCTGAGAGGCCTGATTTGTACAATTCTGCCTTATTACAACAACTCTATTTCTCCAAGACTCCTCTTTAATCATGTTTCTGTCTCACCTTTTTAAAAAAGCTTTTCTCCCACGAGACACTGAAGTTTTGAGTCAACCTGCCCTAATTTTCTTCTTGATCGCTTTTCTGTTTCTTTCTCATCCTCACTGACATGACTTTTCCTCCACTGCTGCCCACTCCTGCCTGGCCCAGCCATTGCAGCTGCCTTACAGAAAAGGATGCTCTAATAGTAACAACTGATTTGCACATAGCACATTAAGGTTTACAAAATGCTTTCCCCAAACCTCATGAGCCAGTAGGGCAAAGACTGAGTGGTTCAGAAGACCGTAGGACGTAGACAGGGATGTTCTGGTAAATATGTAACAGCAAGCTTTCTAGGGGAAAAAAATAATACATGACACACTGTTAAGTTTAATCTGCATTATTAATATTTTCTCCATTACTTTCTGAAGTCTAGACAATCAACAAAAGAATAAATCAAGCCCAGATTTTATAAGGTTTGCTGATTTCTGAGGTGTCAGTGTTCACGCTGAAAATTTAATTAACTGCTCAGAAATATGAGATGGCTCCAGCAAAGCCTTGGGTGTAGAGTTAGAAAGAATCTTAAAGGTCATCTAAGTCAGCCTCTTAATCAAAGCCCAGAAAGTCACCCAGCTAGTAAGTGGCACAGCTAGAACCCAAACCCCAGTGTCCTGACTCCAAGTCCAGTGATCTTTCCATGGCAACCTAAACTTTAAAACCAACATGTAAGTTCCAGTAACATTTGATATTTTCTTCAAAATGTAAATGAGTTTATATTAACATCTTTGATCATAAACAAAGTGGAGTAACCACTGAATCCTTCTATTGGAATAACAATAGCTAGGATTTTTGTAACTTTATGGCTTGCAAAGCATTTTATATATGTTGACTCATTTGATCCCCAAAATAGCCCTCAGAGGTAAGTACCATGTTATCCCCAATTTCAGATGAGGAAACTGAGTCACAGAGAAGTTAGAGGATTTGCTCAGGGCCTTATAAATAGGGAATGTCTGAGACAGGATTCAAACTCCAGTTTGTTTTTTTTTACTCCAAGTTCTAAACTCTATCCATTTCACTTGACGATGCAAGACTTAGATCCAAATTTAAACTTTACATCTTCCTACTTCTGTAACATCTGGCTTTTAATTTCATCTCTGTGGGCTTCACTTCCTAATCTGAAAAATGAGAGGCTTGGATTAAATGACCTAAAGATACCTTTTAGGCCTAAATCCAATCCATGATTCTTTTTTTTTTTAACCCTTACTTTCTGCCTTGGAATCAATACTGTATATTGTGTATTGATTCCAAGGCAGAAGAGAGGTAAGAGCTAGGCAATGGGGGTTAAGTGGCTTGCCCAAGGTCACACAGCTAGGCAATGTCTGAGGTCACATTTGAAACCAGGACCTCCTGTCTCTCATTTTGGCTCTCAATCCACTGAGCTCATGATTCTTTAGAATAAGGGAGGTTTGTTTTTCTCTGATCTACTAGGATTCTTGGAACTGGTACTATAGCTATGAAAAAACAAAGGGGGAGGGGGATGGAAAGTTTTCCTTCCCCTACCTAGCATATATTGTGCAAATTGGTGTTGCTATTCTTCTAAATTCACAGATATTCTGTGATACAGTCCATCACATGATAGACTTGAACATTTTCAACAATTTTTTCAATGCCTGATATACTCTCCTTTCTCATTTCTACTTCTTGGCTTCTCTGATTTCCTTCAAGTCCTAGTTAAAATCCCTTCTTCTACAAGAAGCCTTTGTCAGTAGTCCTTAATGCTAATGCCTTCCCTCTATTGATTATCTCCAATTTATCCTGTATATATGTTGTTTGTACAGAGTGGTTTGCATGTTGTCTCCCTCTTTAAATTGTGAATTCCTTAAGAGATGTTTTTTTTTTTAATTTCAGGTATTTTGTTTGTTTGTTACATTAAAGTTCCCAGATATCCCCCTTCTTCCCTCTCTCCCCACCCTGGAGAGGGCATCATTTGACAAAAACAAACAAGCATATTTATGGATAGAGATAGAGATAGAGATAGAGATAGAGATAGAGATAGAGATAGAGATAGAGATAGAGATAGAGATAGAAATAGAGATAGAGATAGATAGAGATAGAGATGTCTTTTGCTTTTGTTTCTACCCCCAGCATTTATCACCGTGCCTGGAAGATCTAAAATATGCTTCATTGTCAAGTCCTCCTTTCTAGGACACATCAGGCCAACGCCTTGGGAAACTGCACCTGAACCCATGAAAAACATGTCATCCATCTCTATATCCATTTATCCTAACTTGGGTTCCTTGTTTCAGCAGCTTACCTCACTGGGCTAACTAAGCAGGGAGCTACTTCAAAGTAAGGCATTTAGGTGGCACAGTGGATAGAGCAGCTTTGGCAAAGTATTGGCACAGGTGCCAGCCCCAGCACAGGAGAGCTGCTCATTCCTCCTCTTCCCAGAGCCTGAGGAAATTTTTTATATTCTGCACCCTTCTGTCCAGCCACCCAAAGCAAGCATTTCCTTCCTCCTCTCTCTCTCTGGTAATGGGGGAAGAGGGGGGCTCACAGACAGCTTGAAGTTGCCCTCTGGGCACAGGAACTTGGAAAAACCTTTGCCAATGCTAGGATAGAGTCGGGAAAGCCTGAGTGAAAATTCTACCTCAGACATTTACTAGTTGTGTCACCCTGAACAAGTCACTTAACCCTGTTTGCCTCAGTTTCCTCATCTGTAAAATGAGCTAGAGGAGGAAATGGCAAACCACTCCTTTCAAGAAAACACTGCCAAGAAAACTTCAAATGGGATCATGAAGAGTCAGACTCAACTGAATAACAATATTTCAAAGTAAACTTTAATCATACCTGGGCTGGCACTAACTCTAACCCAGCTCACAAGTCTTTTCTCCCTGTTTTATTTGTGAGCAGTGTTGTGGTTAAATGTTATCACCTAGAGGTCAAACATATGATGATGTGTCTTGAGACAGGTAGGTAGTACAGTCCATAGAATGCTGGGCCTGAAGTCAAAAAAACCTGAGTTCAAATCCAGCCTCAGCTACTCATTCGCTGTGTTATCTGGGAAAAATGACAACCTTTCTTTACCTATAAAATGGTGCTAATAATATATCTCTCAGAATTGTTGTGAAGGTTAAATGAAAAATTTGTAAAGCACTTTGTAGAGTGCTTGACACATAGTAAATATTTTGCTGTGGTTCTTCAGTCATATTAGTTGTGTCCAATTCTTTGAGATACCCTTTTGGCAAAGACACTGTAGTGGTTTGCCATTTACTTCTCCAGATCATTTTATAGATGAAGAAACTGAGGCAAACAGGGTTAAGTGACTAGTAAATGTGAAGCCAGATTTGAACTCAGTTCTTCATGATCCCAGGTCTGGCACTGAATACCACTTAGCTACCCAGTAGATGCTTAATAAGTGTTTATTGACTCCCTTCCTTTCCTCCTTGTCAAGGTAAACGGGGACAAACCTACCCTGGAATGGCAGGCTTTTAAATAAAGTCTTCCTGTTCTGTAGGTCTTACCAAAGTGAGTATTTCACGAAAAGTCAATTTTAAGAGACACAAGGTTGAAGCAATAGAGTAAGACTTGAATAGAGCTGTTTCTCCTCCACTAAAGAGAACAACAATAATCATAAAAACAGGTAGCATTTATATAGTGCTTTGAAATTCTCAAAGCATTTTATTTTTATATGTCATCTCATTTAAAGGCTGCTACACCAATGCCCAAATACAACCTCAATTATCAGACGTTATTGACCCTATGTTTACAGTAGAGTTGTCCTCCAGGAATGCTACCATCACAAATTCATTTTCCTTTCATTGAATTTTCTGAGTTCATTATAATGCTACGTCCACATTGGCAGTTGATAACTAAAGACTTCAATCACTCTTTACTATCACAGGTTTAGAAGTATCAATTCAGAAAGAAACCTAGAAGGCCATTGAATCCAACTCCTTCGTTTTATAGATGAGAAACCTGAGAATGAGGGGGTGACTTGCCCAGTCATGCAGCTAGTGAGTAGCTGAATCAGGATGTGAACTCCCCAAATCCAGCAGAATATCCACTATGCCGTTACCACCTTAAATCCATGTAGTATTTGAGATGTCTAATAAAAGTATTTCATCCTTGTAAAAGCCACAATTGCCATTTTTATTTTATTAAAACATATTTTCCACTACTGTATGAATCCTTAAATGAAACAGAAGGAAATATATTAATTAAATGATGATTGTTAAGTTGATTTTTGAGGAAATGATCTCATTCTACTGAATTGAATGAAATGATCTTTCAATCAATATGCATGTTAAACTCATACCATGTGGCTATTATGTTTTTCATGTCATCAAGAACTTTCACTTTCTTATTCTCCTTTTGTTCATTCATTTTTCAGTCATGTCTGACTCTTCGTGACTCCATTTGGGTTTTTTTTTTTTTGGCAGAAATATTGGAGTAGTTTGCCATTTCTTTCTCCAGCTCATTTTACAGATGAGGAACTGAGACAAAGAGATTTAAGGTACTGGTCCAAGGTCATACAGCTAGTTAAGCTTCTAAGGCCAGATTTGAACTAAGGATCATGAATCTTCCCCACTCCAGGCCTGGCACTCTATCTATTGTGCCACTTTGCTGCCCCCTTATTGTCTCTTATTGGTTTCCCTTAATGATAACTAAGCAACCACAGAGCTATAAACTTTACTGGCAAAAGCAAATCTATAGCTTGTAATCTGCCCTTGGGGTCTTAGTGTGGAGGGAGAATGTATTTAGGCTTATCTTCAACCCAATTCAGATCAACAAACATTTATTATCTACTAGATACAATGCAAACAAACAGTCCTTGCCTTCAAGGGGCTGAAAGTCTATTATAGCAATATATCAAATACATAATAATTAAATACCAAATGATAAGGGGAAGGAAATAAGCATTTATATAGCCCCTACTATGGGGCAGGCACTGTACTATGTGCTTTTTACAAATATCTCATTTAATCTTTGCAAGAATTATGCAAGGTCACTGCTGTTATTAAACTCATTTTACAGTTGAGGAAACTGAGACCAAAAAAAAGATGAAATGACTTGCCCAGGGTCACACAGCAATAAGTGTCTGAGGATGGATTTGAACACAGGTCTTCCTGATTCCAAGCCAAGCCACCTCACTGCTTCAACAGACACACACAACTCTTCTACATTTTAGTATAAAACTTTTCAAATCTATGATGTTCATTTTTTGGATTGCCTTTTATGTTGATAAATTTCACAATTTATTTCCTTGTATTTCATATCCCCTTCTCTTTCACATATCTTGAGAATCAAATCTAAAATGCTCTCAAAGTTGTTTTACCTTCAGTATAGGCCTAGCTCATCAAAGATACGTTACCATTGTCATGGAGAATGTCAGGTACAGGATCTAAAGCAAGTAAAGATTCCCTATGTATGCTGACATTCTCCATGTGCTCCTGATCATAGATAACACTAGATGACATCAAGAACATGAGGTCAATAATCACAAAAAAAAAAAAAACTTGCCTAATTATCCAGTCAATCAAACCAAATTTATTAAGTCCTAGCACTCTGCTAAGTTCTGGGGATGAAAAGACCAAAGTTAAAGTCCTTATCTTTAGAAAATGTATATTCTATGTGGGGTAAAAACAATGGAGACTTCTGTAGGTGTAGTATCTCTCATCACACTCCTACTATTGGCCTCCAATCTTACAACTAAGAGTCTGCTGAACAAAGCTTGAAGAAATCTCACAACCAGGATGATGGGTACATTATGAATCCACCTTATTCAAATTTAGCTAGGTCATCACTGCATCAAGGAAATACTTTTATTCCTGATAATTACCTATTTCACTCTTCAAAAAAAGCTATTCTAAACCCTCTCCTCTCTCTTCAAGGCACACATACCTTCTCCCAACAACCCTACTCTCAGCTAAGGACTTTGCCTCTTACTTTACTGAGAAAACTGAGGCCATTTAATATTAATTCTCTTTTCTCACACACTTTTGCTCTCAAAACCCTTGTTATCAGCCTCCCACTCTTTTCTACTTTCCTCCAAATTTTGACAAAGAGGTGCTCCATTTGATTCCCAAGACCAACATTTGCCCTTGGTTCCATCCCCTCCAGTGGATTTCAATTTCAATCATCTCCTCTCTCTCAGATCTTCAAGTTCTTCCTATATACTGGTTCTCTCCCTACTACATTCCTTATAGCACAATACTGTGTATTGGCACCAAGGCAGAAGAGTGGTAAGGGTAGGCAATGGGGGTCAAGTGACTTGCCCAGGGTCACACAGCTGGGAAGTGTCTGAGACCAGATTTGAACCTAGGACCTCCCATCTCTAAGCCTGGCTCTCAATCCACTGAGCTACCCAGCTGCCCCCATCCAATACCTTTTAATATTCAAGCATCCAAAACTCCTTTTTATCCCTTACAACACTCACCAGGCTAAAATGGCAAATTTTGGAGTGAATGTGGAAAAATGGAGACGCCGATGTACTACTGATGAAACTGTGAACTGATTCAACCATTTTGGAGAATAATTTGGAAATATGCCCAATACTCTGTTTCTCAAGGAGATCAAGGGATCCTTCCTGGGAAAGGAAAGGAATCTATATGTTTCAAAATGGACCTAGCAAATCTCTGTGTGGTGGCAAAAAACTAGAAATTGAATGATGAACAGGATGATTTCAGGAAGAGCAGGAAAGACCTAGGTGAACTGATGCAGAGTGAAATGAACAAAACCAGGAGAACATTATACTCAGTAACTGAAATACTGTGGAACAAACAAATGTGATAGATTTTGCTACCAATAGCAATAAAATGATCCAGGACAATTCTAAGAGACTTATGAAAAAGAATGCTATCCATCTCCAGAGAAAGAAATGTTGAAGTAGAAATGCAGATGAAAACATGATATATCTCTTGTTTATTTGGGTATATGATTTGGAGTTTTGGTTTTATAAGACTATTCACTTACAAAAATGAATAATATGGAAATATGTTTTGCATGATAATTTTAAAAATAAACTGTCAAGCCAGAAAGTTTCTATCTGATCCTAGAGATAATATGGAGCCACTGGAGTTTATGGGATTGGGAGAAAGGGAGAGACAACCATGTAAGAAAAATTAAATGGGTCAAGAATGGCTATTAGCCAAATTATGAGTTACAGATATATTAGATAGACACTGTATTTGAACAAGAAATTGAGCCCAGAATTGCAGAATTGAATATAATAGGCTAGATTATATTCGAGAAATTATGCAGATCTTTTAGTAATCCCAAACTTATCCATGAAATAAAGACCCTTCTTTTTAACAAACCTGTTTTTCATATGATTTTGTATGATTTTGAGTGATGAAATACCACAGTCTGATCATCACCAGGGTAATAGGGTTTTTTCTTTGTTTTTGTTTGGTTGGGGTTTTTTGGTCATAGTATGTATTAAGTTGCAGAAGCATTGTGTTCTACAGTGGCAGAGAGTCTCACCCTAGAGAAATCTAAGATGCTTGGAGTGTTGAAGTATAACTTTTCAGGAGCCACCTCATAGGGTTGTTACTAGGAAAAGAAATATTCTACTGACTCTCAACTATCATACAGGGCAAGTCACTTACCCACTCTGGGCCTCATCAGTAAAATGAGGTTGGATTAGATTGTTCCTAAGGTCCCTTCTAGCACTAAATCTCATTATAGTAGGCATGATCCTATAAATTTAAGCTGCTGCTATTATAAGTAGTATCAGTGAGGCAGCATGGCAAAGTGAACAGATAGCTTTGGAACAGGAAGACCTAGGTTCAGGTCCTTTCTCTGATATATACTAGGTGTTAACATGGAAGAGACACTTAATCTTTTCAGTGTTCCTTGCAAATTCCTTGTCCACAAGAGTTATAGTCACTGATCAGTACCAGTGAACCTTACTGGTATTCCCCAATACTGATGAAATCACAGGTCCAACTTCTGTGTGTATGTGTCTCTGTGTCTATCTTCTGTCTCTGCCTTTGTTGGTCTCCAACTCTCTGTCTCTCTGTGTAACATTTGTGTGTGTATGTGTGTGTGCATGTGTGTGTGGATATAGATATAGATATAGATATAGATATAGATATAGATATAGATATAGATATAGATATAGATATAGATGATATAGATATAGATAGATATAGTTATGGAGAGAACTGAGGTTTTCTTAAATATGATATTCAGTTACCTATACTGAAATAACTAAGAAACCAAATGTTTTCCTTAGTGTTAAGTATATGTCTTCTCAGACATCTTCTTTGGCTCTTATTTAAAATAGAACATCATTCAAGCATAGATTGCTTGCCTGTAATCCCTGATACTAAGGAGTTCTGAGCTGCTGTAGGACTATATATCCAGAACCAATATGGTGAGCCCCCAGGAGTGGGGAATCTTCAGGATACCGAAGGGAAGGAAATAGTCCAAGCCACAAATGGAGCAAGTCAAAGCTTTCATGACAATCAGCAGTGAGATCAGGTACATGAATAACCTAGGCAAGATAGGTAGACCCGATCTCAAAAAAAAATTGAAATTAAATAAAAAATCAGTTTCTAAAGAAAAGCTCTAGGGACTCTGAGTATCTCACTCTTTCACATGGGCTTTCAATTGACTTGAAGTTGACACCAAAGTCAATGGAAGCTCCACATGCAATGGGGAGATATGCAATAGAGGAAATCAAATCCCAAATAAAGACCAAGAATTCATTAAGACATCAGAGAATACGATAGCTGAGAGAGCTATCTCTCCCTTCAGAACTCAGTCCTACATTGCCTATACAGAATTCCCATTGACTTCAGGGCAGTGGGGGAGGGAAGTTTGTATCCATAATAGCTTCAGTACAGAGGCCTGAAATAAATTTCAACACATTGTTATATAAAGAGCTATTAAGTGAGAATAATACAAGTGGATAGAAAAACATAAGAATAAACTATACATGTAATGAGTATTTAAGGAAGGAAGGAAGGAAGGAAGGAAGGAAGGAAGGAAGGAAGGAAGGAAGGAAGGAAGGAAGGAAGGAAGGAAGCAAGGAAGCAAGGAAGCAAGGAAAGAAGGAAGGAAGGAAGGAAGGAAGGAAGGAAGGAAGGAAGGAAGGAAGGAAGGAAGGAAAGAAGGAAGGAAGGAAGGAAGGAAGGAGAAAGGGAAGGAGGAAAAGCAGGGGTGAGAGAAAGGGAAGTTACATAATTAGACAAATGCAATGGAGCACAGTGAATTCAATTGTGTCAGGCAACATTATAGAAAGGAAAGGAAACCATTTCTATACAATGATTATGTTTCCTTCTTAAAGTTCTTGTAGCTAAGCATCATCTTGTCTATTCTTTTCGTATCCCTCACCACCTCTAGGCTTTTGTTTTAAACACATTAGGCATCCAATAAAAGTTATTGGCTGATGAGAAGTTTGATGATTTAGTCTCAGAAATATTGGATAATTAATTATTTTGCCATTGTTTAAGTATGTACATTCTCTACTGCATTCAATATTTTATTGCTTGGGTATTTTAAATACTTATTTGGGAGATATATGAAGAGATCCCAGAAGAATAGTTTTTAGAGCAAAAACAGGCCAACTAGGTAGAGGACAGAACCTAGCTTTTTAAATTTATATAAAGATTAAAAAGTTTCTATTGGGCAGAGGTAAAGGAAAATTTTCATCAGGTCATCTGTCTATATTTTCTGTCTTGACCCTACTTGTCTTCCTTATAGCAAGGAGAGTAATTGAGAAAATTAAAACCTCTGGGGTAAATCCAAATCATACTACTTAATTCCCATTTGAAGATAGTTTATGAACAAGGAAATAATCACATTTAAACAAAAAAGTAGACTCTGAGGGGTTTCTTTCCTTTATAATTCTGTTTTCGGTCCATCAATAAAATTATGAGTCTGTTAATTTCATAAGATTTCAAAATTCTATATAGTTTCAAAGCTGATAATCTCCAAGGTAAGAATGTGTAGGATTTGTGCTTTGTAGGTAATGTGTACAATTCTGTACTTTGGCTTTCTCAGCCTTCTGTGCTAGTGGCTTTGCAGACTGAGATGCTTACGACATTCTCCCTTTGGTTCAATCTATTTTATGCTCTTGTCTGATATTTTCAAGGGTTTTTAATCACAATTCCAGCAGATTGATCAATGACAGATATGAGCAACAACTTTTGCATGCTAACAGTGCTGGATTTTTTATCTGAGATAATATTTCTCTCTTAAAAAGCCTCTGCACTGCTATGTATTAATTAAAATCTAAATACTAAATATTGATTGATGCGTTATCAGGCTATAGCAGTTGGGCCCTGCCACATTGATTTTTTGCTGTGATTTATTATCATATTTAAGAAAAATCATTTTGTGTGATTATACGAGGAAATAGACTTTAGTGAGGGTGTAATTCTTTTGTATCACTTTTGTTGTGTAGAGGACGGGCCAATTCCTCAATTGTGGCTAAGATTGCTGATATCCTTCATTGCTTCTTCTCTTTGGCCTCCGACGGCTAATGCTTTAAGCCTGCTTGGTCTTGTCATTAGGAATAATGGGTATTAGGATTACCTCTTTAATCACAACTAAGATTAACAGATGGTATGAACCTAACTTCTTAAAATTATCTAGTTATTAACAAGCATTTCTTTTTATCGCAGTAATAACATTGTTGTGGAGGGCTGTTTGGGGTTTCTTTCCCCTCTCCCCACCTCTTCTTCCCCTCCTCCCCCTTAGCTGCTAGGACTGAAGCACAAATTCTATCACAATGTCCAGTCCAGCACAAATGTGTGCCTATTAGTCATGTGGCCTTTTCTCTTGGTGCAAAAATTATAGCCGCAGTCACAAAAATCCATGGGCAAAAGTAAAGAAACACATCCAGGCATACTTGAGAGCTGAATTTGTAGTATACACGTGAATTTGATTATATAAAATTTAAAATAGTATTCCCTGAAAAAAACTTTACAATTGTCAAGGTTATGATAAAATATTTGACCAGTATAATATCATACTTTATATATTATATTTTATTGCTACATTAGGAGTGGTATGGCCAAACAGTTTAAGATTACTTGATCATATACCATTTAAAGTAGTTCTCTAAAACAATAAAATTATATCATCACCAAGGATGATATCATTCTTCAGGCAATATCATATCATATAATATAGTATAATCCAATGCAATAATATGAAAGCCACAACAAATGAAGTTAAAATATGTTGATATATTAACTCCTATTGAATCTATTAAAAAACAATACTTATTTATAACTAAATTATTTTGGACTAAAAAATCTAAATATTCTTTTCTGCTCACTTAGCTTAAGAAATGAAATTAATTCTTGCTTTGTTTCAAGTCTCACAATGATTAACCAGTTTCCTCTACTCCATGAATGCTTCCTTCCCTCTATTGATCCAAGAATAAAAGTAAAAGAAAAAAAGGTGATCATTTTTCTAGATTCTGCAAGTTCATATTTGTGTCCTTTTCACAATAATCAAAGTTATTCCCAGCAAAACTTGATTGAACTTTTCTGGCAGCATCCAACAAATTACTCATCCCAGTTGTATTTACTCTTTAATAGATATAGTTCCTTCTATTCTAATGCTGGCAGACTCTACACTGAGACCAAGAAACTCAAAAATTAGTTTTATCTTCAAAGAGGTATATAACTAATATACTCTAACACAATGCTTTATATGCCACCAGGTGATCCAAAAAATGGCTCTTATTGGATCAGATGCTAAACAGTGTCATAATAATAAGCTTTGTGAAAGTATACCTTACTGATTGTAATCACCAAGATTGACCCTGAGATGAATTGAGAAAATGTATGTTCTCTTTCTTTATTGCAGCCAAAAGGTACTATAGGTGTAGAATATTGCATAAACTTAGTCAGGTAGGGTCAATGTGTTGGTTGGTTAGTAGCTGAACTATTTTTTTTTTCTGTCTGTCTTTCTTTTCAAATCTTTGTTACAATGAGATCACTTACTCGGCAGAGTGGCGGAAAGGAATCTATTCTGAAATAAATGTGATAAATGTGATATGGAAGAAAAAATAAGATTTGCTTTAAATAAAAAAAGAAAGAATATTTTCAGTTTAATAAAATTTGGATGAGTTCCATGGCAAAAATAATTATTCAAAGGTAAAAATTAAACATTTTCCTTCATCATTAAAATGAGGAATAATGCAATATTTGGTAATCTGGTATTCTTACTATGTAAACTTCGAGAAGTTAAATGAACGCTTCATCTCTGTGATGAACTTACCCAGAAAAACTGCTGCCCCTTTTTTATCTAATTGTTTGCTAGTGTCCATGCTAGATATATTCAGTACATGACAGTACATGGCATGTTGGGAAAAGCCCTGAATGCAGAGTATGAAAGATTCAGTGTGCAGTTACAGCCCCAACACTTCCATGTTGTATGACCTTGAACAAGGCAATCCAATTCCCTGAATCTGTTGGTTCGTTCATTAAAAGAAAATGATAAAGCCTTTATCCTCTATTAAAGTCCTCCTCTGTTGCTTCATGTTAGAAGCTGGGTTATTGAATTGTATACATGAGCCCAGCAGATCTTCCCAAGCTGGAAAGCCTTGAAGTAAGGAGCGATGAATCTTTCATCTGAAATTCTGGAACCCAGACAAGTTCAAAGGGATTCATCACCACGATGTGAACCACCAGTTAATAAGTTTTTACTGGTCACAGCTATTTATGAAGACTATTTACTTAACAGAGGGATGGATGATTTGCAGTCTGGATCAGTTTTTGACTGATATTACTTGAAAAGCTCTAAGGCACCATAGAGGTCATCTAATCCAGTCCCTTCTTTCTATAGATAGGGAAACCAAGACTAAGAGAAATTAAGTGACTTCCAGCACTTAACCTGGCACATGAAAATCTTTTAAGATGATTGTTGACTGACAAAATTAGAAGCACGAAGCACCTTTGATTCCAAATCCAGCATTCTTTCCACTATATCAAGATAGGAATGCCGGGAATGAAACGATGTGTCTTTTAAAATATTAAAATAAAAATAACCCTACCTACTTCACTGGATTGCTGAGAAGATCATACATGATAATGTATAGAAAATACTATAGAAATACATCTAGTTATGTCCATATCCTTTTGCAATTCAAAGTTCTATTATTTGTCAGTTTTAGTCCTTTCTTTGTTGATGATGATGGCAACCACTCTACCACTTAGTGGATGGTCTTCAGGATTAGCAGTGGCAAAAAAAAATGTTATGCTATAATTAAAATTATCTTGAGAACCTGATTTTTGAATATCAATTTATTATTTATATCTACTTAATGGTTAGGTCAGCATCATAACCAATAAAGTAACATAGGCCAATAGCCCTCTTGAATGACCAGAGATTTCAACCTAGGTCAGGAAGCTCAATAAATAAACTTTTAAGAGCTCATTATTCAGCTCCTCCCTTGAAGATCTCAAGACATCTCTAATGGGTGAATAACTAATTAAGAGGTGGTCCATCAAGCTATCCACTCTCCTCATTCTGACATCAAGGGAACACTTCCACAGGAAAAGAACCTTTATCCTCTTCATTTATTAACCAAATTCTGTTCAAAGAGAAGACATTTTTTGGGGATTTCTAAGGACAAAGAAAATGCACAAAGCAATAGACTGGATGGAATCTCTGACCAAGATCCCAGTCATAAGAATAAATAGTAATTCTCCCTAACATACGGTAAAGGGGGACGGTTCTACTCCAGGGCCTTGGTGTGAGGTTTAATACAGTATATGAAAAATAAATTCTCACATTTATCATCCTGTAGACAATCTAGAGATGAACTTCTTGCCTCTCCCCTCCACTCCCCCACCCCATCTCTCTCTTCCCTTTCACCTACCAACTCAGGTTTACCCTAAAATTTATGTGTAAAGCAGAATATAAATGTAAAATATTGTTCTTGATCCTTCAGTAGTGACCTTTTCTTACTTTTTAAGCCCAATAATAATTCAGAATAAAATGTCATTTAAGGCAGTCTGATGATATACACACCCATATAACAACGGTGAGCTTTCCTTAAGGATTCCTAAGTGTTCACATTCTGTTCATAGGAAAATCCTGGATCAAGGCCCCAGTAACAAATAGAGTGTGAGATCCTGGACATAAATGTATATAAATAACTTCAAAGAAAAAAACACTGCCAATACTCAGGATCAGTATAACCTTATTTTTAAAATAGTCCTTGTGGCTACTGTTAGGTATAGGAAGTTGGACAAAGTATTTGAAAATAATAATAATAACAAAGCTATAACTACAAATTTTGGCACCTAGGATAAATAGCGTATCTTGTGTCTGAAGAACTTGCATTCTATTGGAGGAGACAATAAATACATAAATCAGTATATACAAGATGCAAACAGAGCAGATGAAAGGTAACTTTAGAGGACATGGTCTTGGAAGTTAGAGAAACCTGGAAATAAGCAGAAATTCTGGAAAATAAGAGTTCAAGTTAGAGGCCAAAGAGTGAGTCATTTATCCTGGTTAGTAAGATGTCTGCAGGAACTCCTCTGAAGATAAAAGTCTGAAAACCAGGAGGAGAGCAAGATATAAAAAAATACGTAGAAAATGAGTGTGTTCAAGCCCAACAAGAAGAGAAATCAAAGGCATCCCATTTCAAAGGATAGAAAATACTGGAACTCAAGTCTCTTCTAACCTTAGTACGAACAACTCTGCCCAGAAGATACATGTAGCATACAATTGAATGCAACAATATTTAAAAGATGGACTATAAACTCCATGAGGGCAGGAATTCCATTCTCCATCTGCAACTGTGCTTGGTTTCAACTCCACCAAACAAGTTCAATGAGATGGTACCCCCTTGGTGTCTCCTCCCTTCCCCCTACCCCCACTCTCTCTTTCCTGCTTCCTTTTGGGTGTTATCTACCCCAACTGGATGGTAAGCTCCTTGAAGACAGGGACTGTCTTTTTTATTTTTTATTTTGTCCCCAGCATCTAGCACAGTGCCTGACACATGTTAAACATTTTGATGATGTTTGTGGAATTGAATTAAATTGATCTATGCTTTCATTATTTTGATAGCTCTCACTTGCTGTTTATATATTATACAAAGTAGGTATGTCTAAATGATTGTTGAATGAATGAATGAAGTCTCATTGCATTTTACCACTTTGGGAAATGGTCAAAACTAGAATTATTACTTATAGATGATCATTTTGAAAATTTCTGCAATATATATTTATCTCCAACAATGTACATAAAATACATAGATAGATAGATAGATAGATAGATAGATAGCAAAATGGCATATATAAATTTATTATATACAACATCTCCAAACGTCTTAGTAAAATTTTAAGTCATTAAAGCTTTAAATTACATTGAAACTTTTGGAAAACCCTATGTATGTATGCATGTATGTATGTATGTATGTATGATATTTTTATATATAAATACATATATGTGTGTATGCATGTAGATAGACAGACAGACAGATAGATAGGTAGATAGATAGACAGAGAGATAGATGGATTATGTTTACTGTATGTGTAACACTACCTTCATTATGCCCTTTGTGGGGTAACATCTTTTAAACCTGCTAAATCTGTAACGGTCATCATGAGAATATTAGTTCTGTTCTTATAATCATACTCTTTAATACTCAGAGCTCTGATGTTGTTACATGTGTAATAAGAGCTGATGAAAGATGAAGAAATATAATTTTCTCCAATTGTTTGTAGAGATGGGAGACTATGGATACAGAATATTACATGCACTCTCAGATATGCTTGCTATTTCAGTTGGTTTTGCTTAACTGTTTTTCTTTGTTGCAAGGGAAAATTCATTGGGTAGTAGAAGAAGGAGATATATTCAGAAATTACTATAATGTAAAAATAAAAGTAATTAGCAAAACTTTGTTGTTTTTGTTTTGTTTTGTTTAAAGGCCCTTACCTTCCATCTTAGAATTAATACTGTGTATTGGTTCCAACGCAGAAGAGTGGTAAGGGCTAGGCAATGGGGGTTAAGTGATTTGTCCAGGGTCACAAAGCTAGGAAGTGTCTGAGGGCAGATTTGAACCTAAGGCATCTCATCCCTAAGCCTGGCCCTCAATTCATTGAGCCACCCAGCTGCCCCAAAAAACTTTGTTTTTTAAACAGTTGGCTTTATTTCTAAACTTTAATCCTTTTATTTTTTCTAATTTGACTTTCTAAGGAAATTTTAGTTAGTCCCATTCATTTTCCCTGTCTGTGACTGTGAATTAAATTGTTATTTAATGTCCTTTTCTGGTTACATTTATCTTTTTCAGACTGGATCTCCTAACCTTGACATCTCTAACCCTGCCAATAAAGTCTCCTTAAACCTTAGTCCTTCCTCACTATTCACTAAGCTCAACCCTATATTCTACTTTGGTATCTATCTAAAAACTTGGCCACGGGGCAGCTGGGTAGCTCAGTGGAGTGAGAGTCAGGCCTAGAGACAGGAGGTCCTAGGTTCAAACCCGGCCTCAGCCACTTCCCAGCTGTGTGACCCTGGGCAAGTCACTTGACCCCCATTGCCCACCCTTACCAATCTTCCACCTATGAGACAATACACAGAAGTACAAGGGTTTAAAAAAAAACCTGGCCAATTTATTCTCAAGTACTATGATGTGTGGGATGTTTTGGTTCCCCCCCCCCCAGTGGCTTTTATGTTGTTGAAAAGCATCAGTCTGCTCCATTTGGGGTATGGAATGACTTGCAGACCTACACATTAGAGATTCTAGAGTCCTCTCCATTGATATACCTTCCTAGGGAGAGAAGAGAAATGAGAAGAGGTGACATTTCATTCAATTTCTAAAACAAAGAAAGTAGTTCATTCATTTTTGATACCCATTCTGCATCTGCCTCACCATCAAATATCTGAGTACTTAATTTGAGTAGGACACTGAGTTAAAGAAAGGGAAGGCAAAAAAACTATTGGCATAGGGGCAGCTGGGTAGCTCAGTGGATTGAGAGCCAGGCCTAGAGCCAGGAGGTCCTAGGTTCAAATCCGGCCTCAGACACTTCCCAGCTGTGTGACCCTGGGCAAGTCATTTGACCCCCATTGCCTACCCTTACCAATCTTCCACCTATAAGTCAATACACAGAAGTTAAGGGTATAAAATTAAAAAAAAAAACTTTGGGCATAGTCTGACCTACAATTCAAAGAACCTTCACTGAATCTGCTAATAATGGTCTCATATGAGGCCATTTATGGCTGATGGGCCTCTGATCTTCTGCCTTTTCATACATAGCAAAGTCATGCATGACCTGGTCTACTCCATCTCTGGTTCTCAACCCCCTAAAAGTAGGAAAGAAAAAAACATAACAGTAACAGAAGAAACAACGATGTCATGTATTCAAGGCTTCAATAAGGTGACCGGGGTAAGGAGAGTATGAGAACTTAGAAGAGACTAACAAGCTATTACTGAAAAGTTTTTTTTTTTAATAATGACTAGTTGTATCTATATAGCATTCGCCAGTTATCCTGCAATTCTCAACACAGGAAAGCACACAGCACTCAAAGATTTGAAAGTCTCTGTTGTTCTATTCAATTCAACAAGAATTTAATGAATATATTGCCTATTATGTGCAAGGCATTGAGCTGAGTCATAAGGATAAAGAGACAAAAATGAGTCTGTCATCAGGGTCTTGTATTCTACTGGGGGCAGCTAGCATGTATACAGATGGATAAGTACATGCAAAGTACAAGAGTGGTAATGGCCAGTTGTGGATTGAATCCTGAAAGCATATGCAGGGACTCTGACTACAACTGCCTTATGTGGTTGAAGGAGAGAGAAGGAATTGGTGAGCCTCCCTCTAGAAGTTCATGATATATTTAATGGAGGCAACTTGTCCCTGATTCAGACCACACACAAGTATTATTCTGTGACTGTTTCTTGTTCACTTACTGCGTAGCAAAGAAAAGTTTTCTAATTATCTAGAATTGAGCGATCATATAGAAATTTCCAATGACAAAATTTACTCTCGCTTCCCTGGCGGTAATCAATGCAAAAGCTGCTGAAAACCTAATAGAGAAGTCATACTAGTTGCCTATTCTTCCCCTCCTTGTTCTGTTTTTCTTTTCTATCCTGCTGTTAGGTGAATAAATGTCAGAAATAGAGTGGGCCAAGTCTTATTCTTGTTAGCTTGAAAAGTCAGAAGAACAGAGGTCTAGCAGCTAAGCCTAGGAAGGATTCATCCCTAAGAATCACTTCCTTAACCTGCCAACCACTGAATCAACCAGGAAGTCAAAAAACCTTGTCCATCCACCTTGATATTCCAGAAGTAAACCTGGTGGTTGGGGGAAGAGAAATTTTGGGTGGTCAGTACTTTAAGTGTGAGCCCACTCTCCTCAGAGATCAAACTAAGAGGGAGGAGAATGTGTCCCAATGTGCAGAGTGCTTTTTGTACTATGCTTTTTATTATGTGATTTTAGTAAATATCCTTCTATAAAAGCTAATTCCTATTAATTTCTTATTGATGATACCAAGTAAATATCAACTGGTTAAATTCTACTGGAGAGATACTACCCGAGACTGGCAAATGATATCAGGGTGTTAATCACTGGCAATTGATGAGCACGATAGAATGGGGGTTCATGCCTATGGTATTCAAAGAATCACCATAAACCCTCAGGGTTACACCTAGAACTCTGAGAGGGACAATTAAGTACCCTATGGGAAAATGTCTTACTAACATGAGTGAGAATTGAGATAAGGATCCCCATAGTCTTTAAGTGCTACAAAGATAATTTCAGGGAGCACTGATAATTGTGGAGAAACAGGAAAGGTCTCCTGGAGTAGGCAGTACATGAGTTGAATCTTGAAGAGAGCTAAAGATTCTAAGAAGTAGAGATAAGAAGGAAGAGCACTCCAGGCATGGAGAAAAGTCTATGCAGGTAAGAGGTGATATGTCGCAGATAGAGAACAATAGCAAGTCAGTCAGTTTGGCTGGAATGTTTAGTATATTATTAGGGAGTAATGGGAAATATGCCTGGAAACACAGGATAGAATCAGATTGCTAAATGATGTTAAATGCCAAACCTCAAACTTTATATCTTACCCAAGCGGAAGTAAAGAGCCATTTAAATTTCTTGATCAGAACAATAATTTAGTCAGAGTTTTCCTTGAAATATATTAATTTACAACTCACTGGAAGATGGACAGAAGGGAGAGAGTGAAGGTAGAGATAATGTAAGAGGTTACTAGGGTAGTTGAAAGATGATGAGGGCATGAACTAGCTGGGTGGCCATTTGAATGGAAAGAAGGAAATGGATGTGAGATATGTTGTTGAGATATAATCAACAAGACTTGGCAATTGATTAGATGGGGCAGAAATGGTGATCAAGGGAAGATGGAAGGATAAATCCAAGGTTGCAAAAACTGAAAAGCAAAAGGATATTGATGCCCTTATTTGAAATAAGGAAGTTAGAAGAAGAAGTATCATCTCACTGAACCAGATTGGTGGAGTTGAAACCAATTTCTTTGTGGCAGGGCAGAAAGATGATAGCTGTCCTCAAGTACCTGAAAGGTCATTGTGTGGGAGAGGGTTTGGATTTCTTCTACTTTGCTGGAAAAAAGCAAAGCTTAGATCAATGGATGGACATTGCAGAGACAAATTAACATCATGAAAAAATTCCTAACAATTAAAAATTCAAAAGTTAATAAATGAGCTATCTTAAGAAATAATGATGACTTTTAAAGCATATTTTAATGAAGATTCTTTTTTCCAGTATATGTTGGGCTAAATAATGACTTGGGTCTTACCTAAGTCTAAATACTGTAATTCTATGGCAATCATTGCATTAATTTGCTTAAAATCTACTTGACCTCATTTTATATAGACATTTTTAGTATGCGATATCTAATCTGGATTCAAACAATAAACATCAAACTGAATATTCTCCCTCAATATAACAAGTTTTAAAAAAAAAGTTGTGCCTTGCCATTTAAAAACCTGAAAACATCTATATAAAGCAAAATGGATTAAACATACACATGAAAATGAATAATTTATAAGATGCCTATGTATGGGTATTTATATGATAGAGACATAGATACACTGACACATAGATGCATAGATAGATAGATAATTAAGATTCTGTTATTCTGCAACAATCCTCTTTTCTTACATTTCTCCCACACTACTCACTTAAGTCTCTTGGCATCCTACTTCAACTTACTGTCATTCATGGCAATCAAAGAGAAGCAATACAAAGTCAGCTGAGACATGGAGTTCTAATAAGATTAAGGCTCATCTCCTTTACTGTAGAAAAAGAGTATAATTCAACTGACCGATATTTTCCATTTATATCTCAAAGCTTAATCTCTTGCCTACCCCCTTCCTTATATGTACAATCTCCTGAATTCCACACTCATCCTTTCTTTTCCTTTATTCTCAATTACATGCCTGATTTGTAAAACTTTTTAATGCCAAAATAAAGAGCAAAATTTCTTCCGAATTCACCTAAGGCTTTCTCTATGGGATATCTGTGATGGAACATTTCCATTTGGTGTGGTTTTTGACAACTATTTCCAGATTTAATATGTAAAGAACAATACTAAATGCTATGTATATTTTTAGCAGAAAAATAGCATCTCTGACTTTCTCGTCTGGCAAAGATCCTACAGCTCAACTGGTTATTTCCTACCCATAGGCCACACATTGTTAATGTGTGGCCACTGAAGAATATTTACTCATTTTCCAAGTCTCAATATACAGACACAATCAAAATGCCTCCTTTCTCTGGTCATCTCTTTCTATTATTTCACCTTACTTGATGCAAGATTTTTTGGAATTCTCTTGGATCTAAACCTAGTAGATGCAATATACTCTGTCTTTCAATAAGGTACTGTAGAAATTCAATCTTCATTCTTTCACAAAGAATTTGAGAATTTCTGGGGAACCCACATGCAGGTTCTTATAATCTTGGGTGTCTGCTGGATTTGGAATCTGACAGGGAGAAGTTGTGTCTCTGGACAGATTTATTGTGACACAGCCCAGACTAGCTGCTAACTGGTAGAAAGCTGTTTGCCAAGAATCATCACTACCTAATTGACACTGCAGACCACTATTCATTTCTAATGGACAAAGAAAAACAGCCAGCCAACAGAGTAGAGAAGTGGGACAGCAATATCATGTACCACACATTCCCTCAGGAAGTCAGAGGGCCTCTGTTGGCCAGCTTCAGATTGGCACCTCCAATCCTCCATAATTCGAGACTTTATAGGGTAGCTTGATCTGTGAGGGAAATTCATATTACAGTGACCTACTGAAATCAAGAGGAAAGGAAAGAAGTTCAAAAGAGAGGTTCCAGCCATTGAGAATATAAAACAAGGTGAAATATAAAACAAGGTGACTGCTAGATAGCCAGATTATGCAAATCCCCAATAGTTATTCCTCAGGAAATTAGAGAGTTTCTTCTAGAAGGAATAAAAAGGAGCACCTAGTAGTGGAAAACAAATGACCTGATAGAACGAGAACATCAAGAAACCCCAAAAAGCCACTCCCAAGAAGAGAAGTCAACAAATATATTATTTTCAAAGATATCAAGCCATAATTTGAAAGTTTAGGAGCAAGTTATCCCAAAGAAGCCATCTAAGAGAGTAACAGAAAGACAATTTATAAATGACTGCTTCTCTCCATTCATAATTGTTGTCCACGTTTGAAGAAATAGATCTGTTTCTCCTTTTCATATCTATCTGCCTTGCCTGTCAGAGTTGTACTAGATTACTTTTTCTCACTGTACTAAACTGTGGTTTTCCAAATAAATTATTGCACCACTCTTGGCTTGCAGCAATCGTGGCAGAATGGATAAACAATTCACGTGCTCCACCATCACTCTAAATCTTCATCAGACACTGTTCCAGGGGCTGCACCCCTTTATCTTAAACGTGTCATTCCTAATTTCCCATCACAGGGCCTCTCTACATTATTTCATATTGTTTTAAATTGCAGTACACATGTCCATGAAAATCTGGCTATACAAAATACAGACTGAGTTGACTAAATGAAAGGGGAGAGACAGAGTTCTTGGGACTTTACTGTAATTAGTGTCACATAAAGGTTTTGTGTTTTGTGTTTTTTTTATTCTTACTATTCTACAAATAAAATATGTGATGAAAAATAATTGATGTCAAAGCTGAGAGATAAATGCGCCGTGAGTTTAAGAGTAATAATTAAGCTATTCTGTCAGTAACCCAGAGTCTAAATCCAAGAAGATAATATAACACATAATCAGAGAATTTTAAGCTAAATAGGCAAAAGAGAAAGTTTGAAATAAAAATTTACTTTTTAAAGTCATAATCACTCACTATACTTCTAGGGATGCTACCATGTTGGCGTTTCCTCCGAAAATTTGTATTCACTGTGTTTAAAATATTTTGCTACTTCTTTCTGAGAAAATTTTAGCACTCATACTAAACAAATGATGGAGATTTATTTTCTTGAAGTTTTACAAGGAACTTTATTGGGGGCTTTTGGAAAAGGATTATTTTTGCTTTCAAAAGAATTATGGCATTATCCATCACTCTAACTTCATGCTCAATGGGAAGGGAAAGCTGTCCTTTGTTGCCATCCTTGGTTTCCCTAAAACTCCTCTCCAACTTCACGCAGGTATGTTTTCCACGACACTCCAGTTTCTTAACAATCATTACAAATCCCACTTATCTAAATCTAGTGATTAAAAACCTTTAAGGAGAAGCTGGTTAATTAAAAGTAAAGTAGACATTTATTATGTGTTTAGTGTGCCAATTCTGCTATGACCTAAGAACCATTCTCTAATTAGATTCTGTAATTATTTCATACATTACCACTACAATATGATTATGCAAAAGAAACATACAAGACTCCTGTGTACTCTTTGGAAATATTTAACAGAGCCCTGTTTATTTAGAAGGAGATGTATTAAAAACATAAATATATGAGCAAGTTGAAAATACAATACAGTTTGCAATGAAATATATATACTCTTAGTTGTCAGTGGAGTTTATTTTAATTTGGCAAATTTAAAGCCCTCCAAATGCTATGGTTTCTTAATGACAAGTTATATGGTGAAAACACTGCCCCTGTTCTCATCAGAAAAAAAAACTATGCACCCCCAGCCCACTCCCACCCCCATAACTTAGAGAATAGGTCACTTAAATCATTACCATAAAATATGGCCCAAGTTGCTGTGCCTTTACAAGGCGTAGGACACAACCCATCACGTGATGATACACCTCTGTTTCAGAGGTTGTTTTTTGTTGGGGGTTTTTTATCGCTGTGGCTTTAACAGTGACATCTGACCTCTTTAGCTGCTTGTGTGTAGTGAGGTGTTCCCAGCTCACACCTGGTATCTGCAATAAAACACAGCATGCATGAATAATGAAGATATGTCTGTGAAACTTCACTAAGTGGCAACTGCCTGTGACAGAGACACTGCCACCACCACTACTTACAGGGTAAAAAGAGTTGCTAATGGAGGGAGACTGCTCAGCAGATGACAAAATGACCCAATTAAGGTTTATTCCAAATGACATCAGGATCATAAAAGGAAACAAAGAGGAGGAAATGCCTTTGGATGAATTTGAAGCACATTATCTTTTCCACATTTGCATATTTCTGTGACTTCATCATTGTCTGTTGGCAGGGGATAGCCACATTCTATAAGGGAAATGTACCTTATACTAAACCGGTGAGCGAACCTGCATTTTACAGAAAATTTCATGATTTGTAAAACAACAAGAACCAATGACGAGTCACGGCAAACTCTTCCTCTATGAATCTTCTGCTAGAGATGGATTTTTGCTCAGAGTGATGGAGGAAGGCTGATTGAGAAAGAAATTTGAGGGAGGTGTATTTTTCCCTGGCAACTACTAGACTAGAGATCCAAGCACTGAGAATGAACAAAGAGATGATATTTACGATTTAGAACATAACCTCCATGTGTGCGCAAGTTAGAGAAAAGGAACTCACATGCAAAATAAAAACCAAAAATAAATAACTACCTGGCATATAAAGGTAGGTATTGGAGTATTCTCATATGCTACATATATATTATGATACATATAATAAAATATATGATGTATATTATTAAATTTCTGGGTCAAAATTAAAACCATTGACTCTGCTGGTAATAGACATTTTTCCAATTTACAAAAGAGTTGCTAGTTCTTAGGTGTCCCTGTCACACACAGGGTGGGAAGTGGGAGAAGGAAATCTGTGCAAATAAAAGGAGACTAGCATGTTCCAATGAGGGATCGAGCGTCAATAAAACACCAATGATCCTGAACCATCTGCAGGTAATTTTCCATGAATACCCAACCTGATCCTACATAGGGAGATGAAAAGACTAACTTCTTACATCTTTGCATGGTCAGATGATACTGTGTGACATAAATAATACAACAGTCAACACCAAAATGATTTAGAGAAATAGAACCATTTCTTTTTAGCTAGTCACAGCAAGAGACAAATTAGACTGAGCTACCAGTACTATTACGTTTAGTGATTATTCAAGTGAGATTAGAGTAATTCAGTTCATCTCTAACTGCAAAATCCCAAATCCCAAATATTTTACTGGACCAACTTTAGCTGAGAATAAAATTGTGGCAAGGAATTCAAAGGAGCAACCGAGTAATATTAAGGCTTGCTCACCTCCAGAGAGCAAATTAAAGCAACCCACAAAGGGAAAGTTTAAACTAATACTCCTACTAGTGGGGAGGTAAATTATTCCTGCTAGAGGGAATAAAGCATACAGAATACCCACTTAGTCACAGTTTTACTCCAGGTTTTTGTTGAGGGGGTTTTGGTCTTCTTTGGAAGCACCTGATCTGTTTCAGAGAAGAGACTAGGGTTCTGTTTGGCCTCAGAGAACAACCACCAAAAGAATGGAGTAATGAATGAAAGTTACAAAGAGGAAAATTTAAGGTAGCTATTAAGAAAAACTGACTAACAATTAGAGCTGTCCTAAAGTAGAATGGGATAATTCAGGATCTGGTGGACTCCCCTCCCTCCAGGTCTTCAGAAAGGGGCCAATTAACCACTGGTTGAGTATGTCATGACGGGGATTCTTTTGGTGAATGGGTTGGACATCATGGCCATTATGTCCCCTCTAAATCTTAAATTCTGTGATTCTATAAGTCAAAAAGGAAACTAAAATATGTGGGACAATTAGATCCCAGTTAATCTTAGATGAAGAACATTTTTTTATTTGAGTTCCATAACTAGAATAAAATTATAGTCAGAATCAGACAGGAAACCAGTTTAATAAGCAAACACGATTTTCCCACAATTAAGGAGCTTTGTGTCATCCTGCTTGAGTGTGCAACAATGCATTTAATGTCATCAGTGACATATGATAATATAAAAGTAAAGCTTTCATTCTTTACTATAGCAAACTAAACAACAACAAAAAGTAAAACAAGTTGTTTTTTTTTGTTTGGTTGGTTGGTTTTGAGTGGGAATGGAGGTTGTCATTAAAGTAAGTCATGCCACAAAGAATAAGAAGGGACCATCATCCACCTAAAATTTCCTTTAAAAACACACTTGGACACACTTATCTGCCTTTTCTTATTTCAATTAATAAAGGAAATTGTTTTCCTTAATCATTTAATTCCCTAGAAGTACTAACTAAGGGGTAGACCCTTCTCACACTCCCACAGAGAACATGAGACCACAGGCCACTTATAAAGGCTAGCAGAATGGTGCCCTGTGGCAAAAAACCTAATTAAGTTTAAATATACTGTACCATTCTGGACATCAAAATTTTTCAGGAAGTACTTAAAGCAAAGTCATTCTTTACACAAACAGTACCTTCTTTTCAAGACTTGAACAGAACTTATTTTTCAATGAGTGATGGATGATATGTTAAAGAAAAGAATCTACCGTCTAATAATTTTAAAATCATTGCTTCTTTAGCTATGGAATGATAGGATTTAGGGTATAACATTTCTTTTTGTAAACTGATTAGTCTTCTTTCTTTATCACCAAATCCATAGAATATGTTATTCCTTCTATGCCATCTCTTGAATCGAGTTTTCTTAGACTTATAAGGGAGGGAAAGAAGCTATAGAGTTTTCCACCATCAACATCTCTTTTACTGTAGAGGATAGCATCCTTCCAGACCCTCTCATTCTCTCACCAACCACGCCCCAGACCTCCACCCCCACCATATCCAATATGTTATCGAGACCTACTGATTTCACCTCTGCAAATTTCTCATATATGTCCCCTTCTCTCCTCTGACACTACCACCATTCTTATCACCTCATGCCCGGACTATCATAATAGCCTACTGGTAGGTCTGACTGCCACAAGTTTCTCCCAGATGCCATCCACCCTCCTTTCAACCACTGAAGTGGTTTTCTTAAATCACAGATCTAATCAGGTCACACAATCCCTGACCACACTCCCCTCCCATTCAATAAACTCCAGTGGCTCCCCCTTCACCACCGGGAGCAAAACCAAAACGCTCTGTTTGGCACGGCCCCTCCTATTCTTCCTATCTTTTTTTTCCCTATCTTTTTCCTATCTATCTTTTTCCCCATCGGAGATATTGGCCTCCTGACTGATCCAAGAACAAGACACTCTGTCTCTCAGTTGGGAGCATACCCTCTGGCTGTCCCCTATTCCTGGAATGTTCTTTCTCTGCTTTGACTGCTGACTTCTCAGGTTTCCTCTAAGTCTCAATTAAAATCCCACCTTCTACTAGGCCTTCCCTAACCCCTCTTAATTCCAATGCTTTCCCTCTTTTCATTATTTTTTCTGTGTCCCATATATACTTTGCTTTAGGTATTTTTGTTTGCATGCTGTCTCTCCCATTAGATTGTAAGTTCTTTGAGGGCAAGGACTTTCTTTTTTCTTCCTTTTGTGTCCTGAGCACTTAGCTCACTGCCTGGCACACACTAAGTGCTTAATAAATGTTTGTTGAATGGGCAGTTGGGTGGCCCAGCGGATAGAGAGCCAGCCCTCAAGACCAGAGGTCCTGGGTTTACATCTGCCTTTGAAACTTTCTAGCTGTGTGGCTCTGGGCAAGTCATTTAACCCTGATTGCCCAGCCTTAATGTTCTTCTGCCTCAGAACTAATATGAGTGTTGATTTTAAGACAGAAGGTAAGGGTTGTTTTATTTTGTTTTGTTTTGTTTTTTAATTAATAAATAAGTGTTAAATGATTGATTGAGCTCATCTAATCCATGATCCTGCTTTGAGGCTTTGTCCTAACCTCATATCTTCTAATTAAGGTCATATTTTACCGAATGGCAAAATATTTCAAATCTCATTCTAGACATGATAGTATTTTTAAAGATGGAGATTGTGATATTAAGAATTTAGGTAAGCATTGGCTCCCATCAAGGATTAGTCAGTCAATAAATATTAAGTATGTATCATGTGCTAGACAGACATACAGACAGACCCTGCTTTCAACAACCTAATGGAGAAGACGACATGCAAAGAACTATGTGTAAACAGGCTTAAGTATTCACTTTACTTTGGTACTGCCGGCAGAGCTTAATTTTTTTCCTACTTCTATTAAGTTATACTGTTGATCTTTGGAAACTAGAATTGGGATTGCCATTCAATATTCCATTTGAAGTGGGAAATAATAGCACTTCTCCACATGTTTACATCATTTACTTCCTACCCATTACCCCATTCAAAAACCTGACTTGGCCTGCATATATGTGTGTGTATACGTGTGTGTGTTCTTAAAAAGACCACTTCAGTGTCAAGTGCCCAGACAAAAAGTAAAAAAAATCAACCAAACTGTGAGCTATAAGACTTCATCAGCTATAGAAGATGGAGCATTCCATATGTGAGGCAGATGTGAAACTGTTGCTGTCGCAGGCTCAGCAACCATAAGTCCTTCAATAGGATTTAAATTTTTATAACAAGGATGTAGCAGGCTAGCCTGCCTTTTTTTTCATATCTTCTCCCTTTCAATACAAGATATTTAACTTAATGGCACCTAGAAGGTGGCTATCTGAAGCAAAATCCCAAATTAAGAGATTTGAGGCATTAGACAGGTGCACTTTCTGACCTCTTTCCCAAAAATCTTATATATTCAACATGTCAGAAAGAGGAAGAGTAATTTTTACTTTATTTCATTTTGCTGATATTTTATTTTTATACTCTCTATATTTTTCTATCTCCCATAAAGGTTTATTACTTCCTTTCCTATCCTTTTCTGACTCCTTGCATGATGCTACATTTTTAAGTACAAGTGTGATATTGTTTCTATGATGCACAGCTAATTTTGTGGATTTATTGGACTTAATTAATGGATTTGTGATTTTAATTCTATCTACAAATTCTTCACTCTTGCTAACATTTTAATTTTTACATATAGCAGTTAGATGACTAACTGATTATGTTCTCAAAAACTGTCCACTTGTCACATAATTCCAACTTTAGAGATGGCACAGAAAGAAAGAATTTTAAAATGAGAGATCAGCTTTCCAAATGGTTTATTATTATCATATCAAGAAAAACAAAATTATACTAAACTGAATGACATAGTTAACAAGTTATATAGAAGTAATTAGAAAGATTTTGTCAAATGTATGTTTAAAGACAACACTGAACATTCATTTGTCTATAAATCAGAAAATAAACTTTTACTGAAAAAATAATTGTGTTCTATTATTTTTTAGCTAATATGAGAGAAATATTGAGCCTTTTTTAGCTTTTTAACTGCACCAACCTGCAACAGAAAATGATCCACAGAGTGTCCTAAAAGTCTGAGTGCAATTTCATGTCACTAAGGCAACATAGCGAAGTTAAAACAGCTCTAAGACCTTTGGGACACCCTATATCTCGGAATTCTGTATAGGCAAAGGAGTCTGATTCCTATTGTTAGCTATTCTACTGAGCACCCTTCATATTCATTTAATGAGAGTATTTCAGACCACAGGCAAAGCCTAGCATCTAAAACTTTAAACTGGGGTGATTTTAGCCCCGGCCCCTTTTAGAAAGGTTAGTTGTTCAAGCTGAGAATCTATGGTGTTTTCCTCATTTTGGGATATTTTAATTCTTACAGGCATATATAAATGCATTGTCCCTTTGGCCCTATTCCAGTGTCTTGCACTGATGCTCTATGTGAGAGCTGAGCTTTAGTCTGGCCTTTTCTGAGAGGATGCGAAGACCTGACAAACATTAGCAGCATCCATATATGATCAAAGTGATTAAATGTAATAACTAATTTTCCATAATGTTTCTCATTTTCTCTCCAGCCCAACAGACTGTAGAAACAATGGTCAGTTCATTAGCAAAGGATAATTAAAAGAGATACCCTTGGTCTCGGTTACACAAACATTCAGTGATAGAAGGATTATATTAAACAAACTCTTATTTCACACAATATGCTTTTTTCCCTTAAAAGGAATAAAAATTAAATGAAAAGCCAGCATCTATTCATGTAAATGGAAGCTTCATGCACAAGAATATTGAATATATTGCTCAGGGGGCTATTTTCCCTACTGTGTACCAAAAACATCAATGCAAAAACAATTTTCTTCTAGAATATTGGCTCTCAAAATCATAGCACGAGTTGAAGAAACTCTTCTAACTGGTCTCGAACATTTGTTTTCTCTTTATGATATTCACCTCTAAAAAACTTGGTCTTTGAAATCTAAAAAGCAAATGCAGCCATACCTCATTTTATGCAATGGATGCTTTTTGAAAAAGTTGTATATACATTGGATTTTTGTAAATCAAATCATGAGTTCCTGTTGGCATTTATCTTTATGGCTTTTCTTCTTACTCTTCAATCTGCAGTGGTTTCTAACACACTAATTCTCATTTTTTTTAAATCAGGGGAAAACAAAAATGGCACATTTGTGTTAATAGGTTCTTTGGGTACACAAAAGACTGAAGTAAGATTCATCTGCATTTCAGGGAAAACTAGACTCAGGTTAGCCCAAGACAGCCCTGAGCCTTTTCATCAATGATCTGTAAACAAACATTTACCTGCAGCAGTGGAGCTTAATACCTAAAAGAATCCCTTTGTTCACATCCTATCTCTTTGTAATACAAATAATCACCCTCTTATTTAATCTACCCCTTAAATTCATACTCTCATATTGGGTTACAGCATATTCATGTATTGAACCTCTATCATTTTGTAACCTTGGAAAGAATTCAAGAGAAAGGTAACCCTGAAAAAGAGTCATTTCTCTAAACACTGATTGTGCTATTATCATTCTCCCCATGATATGTCCCTTCTTTAAAAGTCAGTTGACTTGAAACGGATGCTTAAATTGACAGCATATTAAGGGCATCCTCTAAAGGCATTATATTTTTTTCATGACTTTGGAAATCTTTGATATATCATTACAAAAATAGTTCTAAATAATGCATAATTTGGGCTTAGGTTTTATCGTAAGATATATTCACTTTAAATTACTGTTGTCACAGACTGATACTTTCTCTGTTATCTTTCTCTGATTATGGTTTTTCACATACAAAAATAAGAGTCATCTGTAAAACTTTTTGATCTCAGAAGTGCAAATTTAAATTATTTGTCAAAAGTACTTGGAGAAAAAGGAAAACGTCTTCTTTGGTCAAAAGTCTCAAGTGAGGATAATATAATTTCTGAGGTAAAATGTGCATGACATTATAATGTAGGATACGGTAGAATAGAAAAATGATTGTAAGGAATGCTGGCCTTGAATAGTTAATTGGCCCTACACTGAATTATTAACATCAAAAGAAGGCTCACAATGGCTCTAACAAACTAGTAGTATTTAGAAAGATTTTTCTAGGTTGTAGAATCTAAAATCAAGAGCAAAATATTGAATTTGGCTTGCATGATGTTTTAGGTAAGGCAAAGAGGCAATCTGCTCTGTGGAATGGAAGTCAGGTCTTCATCATTTTAAATAATTTAATCATTGTTTATCATAATGTCAAGCAAGATACCAGCCTCACATTATTATCATTGTATGCAGCACCAAACTCATTTTAAAATATATTATGCAGACAGTTCTCTATTCTTGTATACCCTGTCCCATTAATGTATTGATATATGACTTTTTCCTATCAATAGTCACCCAGAAATGGCTGTCCTGGGCTTGTACCCCAGTGGCCAAAGTAAGTTTCTCTCTCCATAGTTGCCGTGTTGCTTGGAATTTCTTTCCCCTCTTTCCTTAGCCTCAAACTAGCTAGGATCACCCTGCCCCTAATTCTTGCTTCTCAGGGCTTGTCCAAGGGAAAAATCTAGTGGCATAAGATCTATAGTGGTTCTGCTTATCCTCATCCCAGGATAAATACCCACGAGAGTCTAAACGGCCTAGCTTCCTTTTCCAGGAACATAGATTAATCATACTTTGGTCCTTTGTACATTCAAATAAATTTATTAATATGTCTGTGTGACCATCTTTCCCTGCAGCCTAAGAGAAGAAATAGGATATAGGGGGAAGCATAGGAGAGAGCCAATCTATCCCCAACCTCATTTCTCCAGTGTAACTAGCAATAAAAAACAAACTTGTGAAAAGTGTTTGAGGGATTATGTACCTGTTCCAGTAATAAGAGGTTAAGTAAAGAAACTGTAAGACTATATTCTGACATTCAGTCATCCAGGGAGGAGCAAAGCCAAGGGCTGAAGCATCTGATGGTTACAGTGAAAAGAAAGCTGGCAGTCCAATCCCCAGAGACTCTGGAAGAAAAGAATGGGGTGACTGAAGAGCTGAGGTGGGACTCTGTCAGAGATGGGCTCACACAAGCAGAAAGCTAAAGGCCTTACATTCAACTCTCTAGGCTCATAGTTCCTCCTATCTTCTTGTTTCCTTCTACCTTGATCAACCTCTGTGCTATTAAAGCTCCTGATCCATGGGAAAAGATGTTCTCACATCCCAAGTTATATCTCTGAATGCATTTTCTACAGAATACCTTTTCCACTCCCAGCTGCTAGTCAATGCCTTTCTCTCTAAGGAAGGGGTTCAACATTTTTGTGTCATGAACCCCTATATTATAGATATTTTCTTTTAGCAATTATGTGTAATAACACATTTCCTCATTAGTTTCCCGAGCTTATATGATCCCAGTTGTCTCCCTCTCTCCCTTCACTCCCCTTTCCCGGACCTGGCAAGCAATTTGATCTGGGTTACATATATTATCATGCAAAACATATTTCCATGTTGTTCATTTTTTTTAAACCCTTAACCTCTGTGTATTGGCTCCTAGGTAGAAGAGTGGTAAGGGTGGGCAATGAGGGTCAAGTGACTTGCCCAGGGTCACACAGCTGGGAAGTGTCTGAGGTCAGATTTGAACCTAGGACCTCCCGTCTCTAGGCCTGACTCTCAATCCACTGAGCTACCCAGCTGCCCTCCCATGTTGTTCATTTTTGTAAGAGAATAATCATCTAAAACGAAAACCCCCAAATAAAAACCCAAGTAAAGGAAAAATGGAATGCTTTGATCTGAATTCCAACTCTGACAGTTCTTTCTCTGGAAGTGGCTAGCATTCTGTGTCATAAATCATGCAGAATTATTCTTGAACTCTGTTTTGCTGAGAGCAGCTAAGTCTATCACAGTTGATCATTCCACAATATTGCTGTTACTGTATACAGTGTTCTCCTGGTTCATGAACCCCATTAGAGAAGTCTGGTAAAGCCTATGGACCCCTTCTCAGAATGTTTGTTGCCTAAATTCATATGAAATATGATGTTAATGTAGCCTTTTGTCAGAATTACACTGCCATGTAAAATTCTCAGTGGGGAAATGCATTCCATGTTCCAATCAAGCTTTTTGAACATGACAATTTCATAAATTGAAGATTGGTTGTACTGTATTTTGACTGCAATATAATGCTATGGCCATTTTCTTTGAAATCTGTTTTCATAAAACTATAAGGCTATTTATATAATTAGTAGTATAAATATTAAAAATGATAAAGGCTGGTATAAATATATATATATATATTAGTAATTTAATTAAAGCCATGCTGATAGATAATTAGACCACGCGCTTGTAAGCATTCAAAACTGCCGCCTCCATTACTGTCTCCAAGTCTGCTGGCCAAGAGCCTACTGGCAAAGAGGCCACTCCCTCCTAACCCAGGAGATTTAAGCTCTTCCCTGCGTCAAGACGTCGGCCTCCCCAAGCCCAAAGACCTGGAAACGGAAACCAGTTGGACCATGTTGGATCACGGGAAATGTAGTTTTGATACATTTCCCTTGTCCATAGAAATATATACACTTTTTAGATGGCATTTTCCAAATTTCACTTTTACAGTAGCCACTGTTGGCAAATTCAAGAAAAGTAATCAAGGGATTTTTATGTTTTTCCTACCTGGCACTAAATAATATATTTGGCTGAATTTGTCACTTCATCCTTAACAATTATTCTCTTTCTATGCTCAAGCATTCTATATTCTGAAGCTGAAAGAGAAAGCCCTAGAAGATAGTTCTAAGATACATCATATCTTAGAAAACAGCTATTAAAGATTTTTGAAGTATTTCCTAGCCACTCAGAACTGGAATCATAATGGATAGTCATAACTATAGTTATTTGTTTTAAATTTTACAAAGTATTTTACAAATATTCTTAGTTGAACTTCACAACAACCCTATGAGGTAAGGTGCTATTATTATCTCTATTTTACCAATGAGGAAACTGAGACTTTCTCTGATAAAGAAATTTGTAATCACCTAGACAGCAATGGGCAAGAATGGAATTCAAACCCATGTACTCTGTATCCAAATTCAAACTCTTGATATACCCCAACCTGCAGCCCACTCTCCTGTCTTTCCTTCCTTTTTTCGCCTCTTCTCCTTTCCTGGATTCTTGTTTCTTTCCCTGTGCCTTCGCTCTGGGACATAAGAGCAGATAGTTTGGTAGAATGGTAAGAAACTGTAGGATCATAGAAAACATCATGAGACATGGATTCAAAGGACCTGTGTTCAAATCATAGTTATATTACCTGTATGACTTGGAGTAAATAAAAATCATCTGTAAATGTTAAAAGATTGCACTAATTAACCTTCAAGCTCCCACTCTGATGATGGAGGAAGACAGTGATCAGGTCTGACTAAGAGTAAGGAATAAGAAAAAGAAAATCATTCCACTTCCTTCTCTCCTTACCTATTTTACCCTTAAATCCTCATAGAGATAGCCAATTAACCCAACATTGGAATCTAAATAAATATGATACTTATTCAGAGATAGAATGACTTCAGAGAAATTCAGGTTCTACATATAGCCCTTAAAACTAAGTAGTAACTGTTGATTTGTTCCCTAAAAAAGGCAAGACTGCAGGATGAAGTCAAATAGAGTTTATCTATTATCTAAATATAGTTATATTGATGTTCCTTTTTGTCTTCACCCTGAGCAGATTGAGAAGGATAAACACCTGACAGCATGCTAGTTTAAGGAACTACTATAGACAACCCCAACTAGGAGACTTCTGGAGGTAGGACAAAAAGAAGAGCCTGAAGACAACATGCAGTCTAGACTGGCCTTATTATTTTTTAAACTCTTCCCTTCCCTATTAGAACCAATACTCTGTACTGGTTCCAAGGCAGAAGAGCAGTAAAGGTTAGGCAATGGGGGATTAGTGACTTACCAAAGGTCACACAACTCAGCCATATCTGTGGTCAAATTCAAACCCAAGACCTCTCATCTCTAGGCCTGGCTCTCAATCCACTGAGCCACCTAGCTGTGCCCTTGAATGATATCCTTTATTCATTTTTATTCATATTTATAATTCCTCAAAGATTATATATTGCATCCTGCTCATATCAAGCACATGCCTTTCTATTGTCCCCACCAGGATATTTAATTGTAGTTCTTCAGAAGCAGTAATATTCCACGTCTCATTCCCATATAGCAACACTGGTAGTGTTGTTTTTTTTTAAAGATGGTCCTGTGCTTTCATGGAAAGCCTGAAATTAATAAAACACATTTCCAAATCTCAAAATTAATCTGTCCTACCTCATTCCTCCTATTCAGGCATGGTTCATCCTTCATTTCCAAAGAGGAGCAATGGCATGATGGGAAGGTCATGACACGCCAGGGAATTGTATTAAGTGAGGCATAGTTGCACAAGGTCTGTACTGTCTCTCTCAAATATACATGCATGTGGCAATCTGGGTAACAGACATTCTTCATCTACTTGGTCTTTCCTGTACAGATAGATAGTCCAAACATCTTTGAATGATTAAAGATCACACGCAGGAGTCTCTTCAGTGTTCTGAGTCTTGATGCCATCAGCACAATATTAGGAACTCACCAAAAACAGAGAATCTCTCTTCATCCAGGACTCTGCACTGGATCTCTTCCATCAAAATAGCAAGAACATTTGAAAAATATATATCTTCCTAGTTTATCCTTTGTTTGATATTTATTGTTGAAGGATCTTTGAACCCAATTATTTCATTAATTATATCTTCCAAAGAATCTTCATTTTGATATAAAAATGGCAGATAATTTATTGAAAGAGAGCCTGTTAGATGATGTTTTATTCTACCAAATCAAAACACTTGTTTTGTAAAATAAAAAAACATAAAAACAATAAGCCCAATGGGATTGTACATTCTCTATATCTCTCCCATTAATTTTGCAATTGTAAAGTTATGGTCTTCTATTGAATATTCCTTGTGAAAGTCTGATTACTCTTTACCAATACTCTTATTGAGGATGCTCTTGATTCATTTATAGATGACTCTTATAAAGATTTTGTATAGATGGGAGATTAAGCATGTAGATCAATAATTATTGATGTTCTTTCATTTGCCTTCTTTTGGTATTAATAAGATCTAAGATTTTTTCTGTTTCTTTGGTATCTTTTCTTCCTTCATAAGTCTTGCATATCAGTCTTTCAAAACACTCAGGAATGTATCATTTCCAAAACATATCACATATATATATATGTATGTATATATATATATATTTCAATTCAGTAGGTTTTCCCATTTTTTTTTTTTTGCTTTAGTGCTATTTCTACTTCCTCTGTAAGTACAGTTTAGGCTGTGGTTTGTCCCACAATCTCTGAAGGGGGAAAATGGTTTGCCAAGATGTTTTTTTGCAAATCTTTTCCATTTTTCTTCTATTTGTAGTTCTTGTTCCATTTTCATTCTTGAATTCCCTTGGGATGACTTTGCTTATTTAGAGGTCTTGAAAAACTTCCTTTAACCTGGTTTTATCTTCTGCTGCTCCTCCATGCTTTATGAGGCAAAATTGCTCATAATTCTCTATCACACTTTAAAGATTTTATAAATGAATTCATATTTTAACCTTCAATTATTGCTTTGGGGAGCTATCTCTCTGCATCTGGCAAGTAAGTCAGCTATTTGCTAACTAGGGTTCTTTCTGATCTTTTTTTGTCTCCTTGTTGCAGCATATAATTTACCTTGGTTAAAAATCTGAAAGAAATATCATAATCTGTGTGAATATTAATGTTATTTATTTTTTCCATTTCTAATTTTTTATTTTTAATCACTTTAAATTAATCAGAATTAAAGTATTTTGATTGTTGTATTTTTCACTTATTCTTTCTTATTTTTTACTAATAATGATCTTAGCTCTTTTTTTTAAGCCCTTACCTTCCATCTATGTATTGGCTCCAAGGCAGAAGAGTGGTAAGGGCTAGGCAATGGGAATTAAGTGACTTGCCCAAGGTCACACAACTAGGAAGTGTCTAAGGCCAGATTTGAACTCAGGACCTCCCATCTCTGGGCCTGGCTCTCAATCTACTGAGTCATCCATATGCCCCCCATGATATTAGTTCTGATGAGTTGATTGTCTGACAGAATACAGGCAGCTGACTCAGGTATAATACACATCAATAACAAGTCTTTTCCAAACATTTTTTTTCTTTATGCAGTTATTTGGAGATCACCAAGACCAATGGCTACTGGGTTTTTTTCCCCTAGATATAGAGGCATGAGGCTTCTATATAACCTACAAGTTTTTGATGTCTTTCATTTCTTCTTCCTCAATTGTTTTCCTATATATTTCTTCCCATCCTCACTCTTTCTTACTTTTACATTCTAAGAGCAAGAATCAGAGTGTATGCTGATTGCATCTGGATAATTTTATAGAGTTCTTGGCAGAATTGCTTCAGCTCCTGATGGTACAGAAGCTACAATTATTTTCATTATGGTCTCACTACAAATAATGACTTTGTTTTGCAATACCTGGTGACTAAATATCCCAATAAATTTCTTAAGTTTCAGCAATACTATAAAACTCCCTCTACCAACTCCCTTTTTCCTCTTCAAGAATAAACACCTATGTGTCATTATTCCATTTAGCTACAACTTCCTTCTTCCTTTTGGTTTTATTTATAGCAAGAATATCAAATTAATATGATTCAACTTCTCCAGCAATTTGGCCTCTCAGTCATTGGACAAGGATTTTACATTTAGAGTACTAATTGTCAAATTTAAGTTTATAGAACATCTAAAAACTGTATGATACTTAGCAGAAGTGAAAGAAGACTTTACAGTGTAGAAGGCCATTTTTTTCTTTTTCTTTTTCTTCTTCTTTGGTTCATAGTTTGCCAGGACCAAAAAAGAAGTCATCATCAGATGGCCAGCCTACCAGGGATGTGCTTCTCTATGGTCAGCTAGATTGGATCTCAGAAAACAGACTTGATCTGCAGCCTAGGTCATACTTGAAGCCTTTCCAACATAATAGAATATGCTAGAGCTTACATGTGAAGCCTGAGGGTCACCTTTGTGACACAATGAGACATAGTACTACAGTTGCCAAACTGAAATCAGAGAAGTGATATTCCATGATCACACAACTAGGAAGACTCAGAGGCAATCTTCAAACCTATGTCTTCCTGATTCCAGGTCCATTGTTCTTTCTACTAGTGTGCTATTTCTCGACCTAACTTGATAAGAGCCATTTCCATTTCTGCCCATAGCAGTCAAGTTCTGAGGCACCACCGTACAAATGTAGTGGTCCCATTGTCACTGATGACACAAATAGATTCAATTGAATGGGTAGTCTATTGAATTAGTCCATCAGTCCATATATTTTGTACAGGCATTGCAAATGGACAATGAGTTTAGCCCAGAATTGAATAGGAGGAGGAGAACATGCAGGAGTGAATTTGAAAAATTAAGCAGCCCTTTCAATGATCCCAAGCTGCTACCTGACATGAAAACTCATATTTTTTACCACCCATATTCTCCTAGTGGTGCTCCTTGGCTGTGAATCATTGAACCTCATGACCCTTAAAGAATCAATACTTTGGATAACCTTAAAAGCAATGGAAAGAGAGAGGCAGTGGGCACCATTGAAAAGATGTTATATACTGCTTTGATCTCTTATATAAAGACTAGAAGAAGGTAAAGAACAGAAGGTAAAGCAATTGCTATCTTGTTTGTGTTGTCTTAATTCTCCCCAGGCTCCAAAGAGTTTCAAGGAAGGGAAAGAAGGGAGAGTATTTAAGATTAGCTAATAAATTCTCTACATTTGGCCAGTACTTTCTAGTAAAGTTGGGGCTCCTATAATAGAAATGAATGGGGAGAAGTAAAAATGCCATTTGGTTGACTCAAGAAAGGCTTTATGGATAGGCTTTCAACAGGCAGAAAAAGAAAAAAGAGTACATCCCAAGAATAGGCAATCAAATGAGCAAAGTAAAGGGTAGGGCAAGTTTGGGATAAAGTGAGTAGTCCAGTTTTGCTGGAGTACATAAAACACAAGAATCATCTGGCTATTAATAGAAGGTTCTCTAAAAGAAAGAAAAATCAATATCCCACATACTAATCAATAATTATACCGTGCTTATCTACTACCTATTGGCCTTAAGAACAGCTGGACATAGAGAGGTCTGAAAAGTGTAATATTGTCATGAAGAGAGTGCTGAGCTTAGATTCAGAAGATTTTGGCTCTAGTCCCAAATTCTGGTGCTAATGGTTATGGGAACTTGGACAAGTCATTTAACCTCTAGGGCCCCCATTTTCCACATCTGTAAAATGAGGAAGTTGTACTAGGTGACCTTCAGGGTTCTTTCCAAATCCAATATTGTTTGACCTTCTATAATCAGCAAGATGGATAATGACTACCTCTTTTGTGCTTAATAAATGCTTGCTGACTAGATGATTACTTGATTGGATGATTGATTGATTTTTATTTCAAAATAAAAACCACTTGACAAAGGCCAAGGGAAATATGCAAAGTTGAAAAGAGTTCAAAATGAAAAAGAGGTGAGAAGAGAAAAACTCATTAGATGGCAGAATTTGTTTAACTACATTACAAGTGTATCACCTAGCCACCAAATTTATCCATCATCTCCTATATTTTCAGCATAATAGGAAGTAGATCCTATGAAGAATACAGGGGACAGAGAAAAATACAATTAGGCAGTTCCTGACTTCAGGGCGCTTACATTCTTTTGATCGACATTGGATTTACAAACAAGAAATAACATATAAAACAGTGGTTCCCAAACTTTTTTGGCCTATCGCCCCCTTTCCAGAAAAATATTACTTAGTGCCCCTGGAAATTAATTTTTTTTTTATTTTAATAGCAATTAATAGGAAAGATAAATGTGGCCATCACTGACTCTCTGGATCGCTGCAGCACCCACCAGGGGGCGGTGGTGCCCACTTTGGGAATCACTGATATAACAGAATATATTCTAGTGCTATATTGCATGGAACATTGTTATGAAAGAAAAATGTACATCTATTTTTAGAAAATATAACAGTAGGTATATCATGAGGCTCAACTTCCTCACCTGTATTACCCTATCTATATCACAGGGAGGTTGTGAGAGAAGTACTGCAAAAAAAAAAAAAAAGTAAATTGGTATAGTAGAAAGAGAACTGGATTTGAAATCAGGAAGCCTAGCTTCATCTCTCAGCTGCAAGTGAGCTGAAGCTAGCTCATACTAACTCTGGAGAGTCAACTGTTAAAAAGTTTAAGTGTATGCATTTATATGTAGAGATTGGCAAAATCAAGGCTTGATTTATTGTTTTGTTGATTGTCTGGACAAAAGAAAATAATGGAGAAAGTGCTGTAGACTAAACTTTAAAATGTGCCCAATATTCATTTTTTTAAAAGAAATCCAGTTGTTAACCTTTACTAACATACTGTTGTTAGAATCTGAACTTTAATTTTCTCACCTTAGGGTAATTCTTGCCTTACCTACCTCAGATGATCATTGTGAGAACATTATAAAACTCTATTAACAAGGATAATCATGGAAAGGGGAATGATCACTTTTCCTGAGTGGAATATGTTTGGATCACTCCCACCATTCTTCACCTTCTCACCTACATACATGCTACTGAATGAAAGTGGAGAAAATCATAAAACCAATCTGACTGGATTCACTACAAGTTTATATTATACAACCTCAATAGGCAGTCACTGATGCTAGCCAATCCTACTGTACCTGCCTTATCAACTTACTATCTCACTCTCCACAGAGATTCTTCTTTACCCTTTTCATCCCTCCTGGAACTTCTCATAGTTCCCCCCTTCTTACTTTCTGAAGTGAGAATCTTGCTTCAGATTTTACAGAAAAAAATGAAGCCATTCTCCATAAATTCTCTCTTGTCACTTCTTCTTCATCTCCTATCTCTCAGATGTCTTTTGCCACTATCTCCTCCTTCATCCCTGTTGCACAGGATGAAGTGACCTTCTCCTTGCCAAGTCCAACTCCCTCTATTCTTTCACTTATTTTCAATTTCTCTCTACTGACTTCTTCTCTAGTGCCTACAATACACCCATATTTCTTCTTTTCTGAAAAACAAAAAACAAAAGACCCTTACTTGATCCTTCCATCCCTGGTAAATATAGTCCTAAACTCCTTCTAAAAAAAGCTGTGTCCAGTATACCTCTAGTTTCTCTCCTTTCATTCTCTTGTTAACCTCTTACAATCTGACTTGTGACCTTATCATTCCACTTTATGTGCTCTCTCCAAAGTTGCTAATGATATCTTAATGGCCAAATCTAATGACTTTTTCACAATCCTCATTCTCCTTGACTTCTCTGCAACCTTTAGCACTATTGATCACTCTCTCCTCCTTGATACCCTTTTCTCTCTGGGTTTCTGGAACACCACCCTTTCCTGATTTTCTTCTGACCTTTCTGACTCCTCTTTCTCTGTCTCTTTTGCTGATCCTCCTCCAGATAACATACTCTAACTTTAAGTTGGATCTCAGCTCAGCAATCTGTCCTGGACTCTTTTTTCCTTCTATACTACTTCACTTGGTGATCCCATCAGTTCCTATGGATTTAATTACCATCTCTATGCTAATGATTCTCAAATCAATCTTTCCTGTCCCAAGACTTCTACTCATCCCTAATCTAGAACTTCAGATATTTTGAACTAGATATCCTATAAACATCTTAGACTCAATGTGTCAATTATCTTTTTCCCTTAACCCTCCTCTTCTCCTACTGTCTCAGGACTATAGAGGGCAACACTATCCTCCCAGGTTAGTCCAGGACTTTTCCTTATCTCTCATCCCCAATATCACTCCCCAAATGCAAACTATTGTCAAAGCCTGCTGATTTCACTATTGCAAACTTTTTTAAATATGCCCCGTCCTCTTCTCTGACACTGCTATCACTCCAGCACCGGTCTTCATCATCTCATACCTCGAATACTGCAATAACTTGCTGGTAAGGCTACCAACCTCAAATCTCTCCCTACTCCAATCTGTTAGTGTAGAAAGGAAAGAGAGAGTAATGGGTTGAAATATAAGTGAGGGATTGGTTTTCCAGAAGTTGGTCTGGCCACATGCTAGGAACTTGATGAAGAGGATTCTGGAATTCGGAGAGAGGATTGGAAGGGACATCACCCAACTGAAGGGGCTTTTGCCTCCATACCAACACTGGCTCTGGACCAGAACAGGCTTGTTGATATAAGAATCTTCTTAGATGTATATCTTGAAATAAGGAAAGGTACTTCCCATAAGGTCTAAAGGTTTCCCTTCAACCTCACTGTTGATTTATAACAACAGGAACAGCAGAGCTCAGCCACTTTCTATCCTATTGGCTATGGGACCAGGAAGCAAAATCCTCTTCAGTTGGGTGATGTCCCTTCAAACTCCCTCTCCAGATTCCAGAATCCTCTGTCATCAAGTTCCTAGCATGCAAACAGACCAACTTCTGGAAAACCAACCTCTCACTTATATTTCAACCCATTTCTCTCTCTTTCCTTTCTACACTAACATTTCTATTGTCCATTTAACCACTAAAGTGATTTCCTAAAACACAGGTCTGATCATGTTTCTTCCCTTACTCATTAAACTCCAATGGCTTCCTATGGTCTCCATGAGCAAATACAAAGTGCCCTGACATTCAAAGCCCTTCATAACCTAGCCCCTCCCACACACACTCACCTTTTCAATCTTCTTACACCTTAATTCCCACCACAATCCAGTGACACTGGCGTCCTGACTATTCAATCAACAAGATACTCCATCTCTCTTGGCTCCAAGCATTTTCTTTGGCATTCCCCCAGGCCTGTAATGCTCTCCCTCTTCCAATCCTACTACTGACCTCCCTGGCTTCTTATAAGTCCCAATTAAAATACTACCTTTTATGAGAAGCCTTTCCTAACCCCTCTTACTTCCCATGCTTTCTTTTTTAATTGCTTCAAGTTTATCCTGAACTTAATTTGTTTTGTACATATTGTTTCTCCTATTAGATTGCAAACTCCTTAAGGGGAG
Organism: Gracilinanus agilis; assembly: GCF_016433145.1. Classification (NCBI taxonomy): domain Eukaryota; kingdom Metazoa; phylum Chordata; class Mammalia; order Didelphimorphia; family Didelphidae; genus Gracilinanus; species Gracilinanus agilis. The sequence goes on from NC_058130.1 coordinate 586,240,044, forward strand.
GAACCATCTTTTGCCCATCTTATCCTCAGCACTTAGCCCGGGGCCTGGCACATAGAAAGTATTTAATGTTTACTGATTGATTGATATGGGGTTCTTTTCCCTGTAAAAATGTATTTAACAAAGAACTTCTAAAGTTTTCAAGTTTTATTATAAACAGGACAAGTTCTTTATAATACTAACATCAGGAAAGAAGGATAAAATCTTTGCAGTAGAATATCTCTATTAGAGTGGGAGAGAGATGATAAGTACATTGGGAACATTACTTAACTAAATTTGTGGCATAAACATATCATAACATAATGATACTCTTCATGATATAACTTTTTTTAAAAAATAATCCATTCATATTGTGATTCTCATTTTTTCTTCAAATATCTTTAGCTCCAAAGTTTCAAGTTTGGCTTTACTTCCCCTCATGTGACAAAATTAAGGTGCTTTTTTTTTCATTTCTTAAGACTTTCCAATAACCCTTTCTCCTTTCTCCATCTGATTTCTTCTTCAATGTTCTCACCTTCTCTAGAGCCCTATGCCTAGTTCTCTCCGATCCAAACAACTGTCAGTTCATCACCCTCTCCCTTTTCTTTTTCCCTTCTCTCCTTTCACAGCCAAGTCCCTCTCTGAGCATCAGTTGTACCATCATCCTCTCTCTGGTTTCAAGATCATATCCCCTCTATTCTTTGCTTCCAGGGTCTCATATTTCTGCCTCATTTCTTTTTCTACCATAGTGGCTCCAGCCTGTAAGTTTTCTCTCTTGCTTATTATTATTATTATCATCATCATAGTCTCCTTTATTATCATTTCAAGTTCTTTCTTTGGTTAGACTCCCTCCTCCAATCAAAATTCTTCTCTTAGAACCCCTGAGGCAACATTTACTTAGTAATGGTTCAGTACATTGCTTCCTAATATCCCCTCCCCCTCTTTTTTTTCCCCAAAGATAGGGCTAATAACTAGTCTTAGCTGGTAAGTGGATAGAGAAGTGTTTCATCCTATTGTAATAAGAGACAAATAATCATTATAACAAATTTCATAGTATTTGACAGCCTTTACATTCTTAAAGACAAATGGAGAAACTGTCACATCAATAAACCTCATTTATACAATGATTTGGATGATACCATTTTCAACTTCCCCATGTATATGACTTTATAATTTGCAAAGCATATTTATCCCTATTATAGAGGCAACATGGTGTGGTAGAAAGAGCAGAGGGATCAAGAGGTCACATTTTGCTACATGGCCTTGTTCCATGTTACCGAGCTCTGACTTCCTCATCTTAAAATGAGGGGCTCAAGGCTATCTTCTAGTCCTAGCTTTCCATGTCCTATTATTTCATTTAATAATCACAAGGATTCTGAGAAAGACAAGACAGATGTTTGCCCCATTTTACAGATGAAGAAAATGAGGCTTATAGATATTGTTTGGCTAGGTCACACTGTTAGTTAAAGTGCATAGCTGGCTTTCAAATCCAGCCTCTTTTTCCTAAACTTGAGTTTTTTATTTATTTTTCTGCTGAGAAATACTACAATGTGGTGGAATGAATGTTGGAACTGGGTCATGAAGGCCTGGGTTCAAATCCCCAAACTACATCCTGCACAGATTCAATGACTTCTGTGATCCTCAGTTTCCTCTTTTTTTTTTTAAACCTTTACCTTCTTTCTTAGAAACCATATCAGTTCCAAGGCAGAAGAGCAGTAAGGTCTAAGGCAATTGGGGTTAAGTGGTCACACTGATCCTGGGGTTACATAGGTAGGAAGTATCTGAAGTCATATTTGAAACCAGGGCCTCCAGTATCCAGGCCTGGCTCTCTATCCATTGAGCCACCTATCTTCCTCATTTCCTCTTTTTTTTTTTTTTAAACCCTTGTACTTTTGGTGTATTGTCTTATAGGTGGAAGATTGGTAAGGGTGAGCAATGGGGGTCAAGTGACTTGCCCAGGGTCACACAGCTGGGAAGTGGCTGAAGCCGGGTTTGAACCTAGGACCTCCTGTCTCTAGGCCTGACTCTCACTCCACTGAGCTACCCAGCTGCCCCCTTTTTTTTTTTAAATGAAGATGAGAAACCTTTGATTTCCCGTCTAACTCTCGATTCTGATCTTAAACTATAGCATTCCTGAAAAGCTTTGTGAACATTTAAAATGTGAATCATGTTTTAAATACTTGAGAGGAACTACCTATTAAAAGGAGACCTTGTTATAAGTTCTAAAAAGAAGGAGGAAGAAGAATCTTTTTAAAAGCACTTATTTTGCCCCCAAATTATCTACTTTGCGAATTTGGATTTTTATGGCTTTATCTTTTTAAAAAAGGCATACTTATAAAAACAACTTTTAAAAAGGACTAAGTTTTCATTGAATCCACAAAATTCAAAAAATTCCAGACTTTATTCAAAGCAGTCAACCACATATATGGTGGTTAAAATATAAAAGGAAAAAAAAATTAACTCCTTTATTTAAGGGAAACTGGTTTCTTTCCTTCCAGAAAGACTCATTAGAAATCATGATGAAGTTATCTTGCTACCTAAGTTTCTTTCATTAAGTAGTCTTTACCCTCCTGTCTGTCTTTTTTCAAATATCAAATAGGCAGATTTTTGCAAATCAAGCCTACATAGGGCACATGCCATAATATGCTAAATTTACAAAATTAAAGTTCGCCGGGGGAAGCTATACATATGCAAATTCCGCTATAAGATAGAGAATAGCCTTTATAAACACTTCAGTCCTGGAAATAAGACCTTTTTTCTTTTGATGTTTCACTTTTATATCCAGAGAGAAACCTTCTTTCCTCCAGGCCCCTGTAAATAGACTGACTAATTGCCTGAGTAAGCAGTGACCTATATGTCTGGGCATACCTGATTATGTATTCAACTAATCAAATCATATTGTGTCACTTAATGTTCAGATGTTCACACTGCTGACATGATGTTATTTTTTGTTACCAGATAAGGTGAATTGATTCTAATCTATATGACTTTTGTTAGCCATCTCCTCCTCCTGGACCTGCCAAGGAAAGCATGAATGTGTTTTGTAAGTTCAATACCATACGACATTAGCTCATAGTAAAGATATTCCTCTTTGAGGAAAAGCAGCACTATGATCAGCTTTGTCTAGGTTTCAAGTGCTAAAATACCTTGATATACCTCTTCAGAAAACCACCAGGACAAGGGACACCTTAGAGTGTTTCACCTCTTTCATTTCCAGTGTCCAGGATTCAAAAAAAATTATAATTATGATTTTTTTACATAATATCTATGGTAAATGTTGCCATCAAGTTGCATTCATTATATTAAGTTCCTTTGGAAGTTCCATGATCTTTCAGACTTCCTCTCAATCAATTTGAATGCCCAAATGGTCCCAGCAAGTGAGGAAGAGACTAAGATGCAGGTGCACATCTTTGCACAGAAAGTCATCAGAAAGATGGAGAAGAGATATTTCTGTGAGACAATTCACACAGCTAGAAAATGGATCCCATGCTTTGTGTCAGTAAGGCAGAAGACTTTAACTTCTACCTACAAAATCTACTATAAATATCCAAATGTGTTTTTCCTCTAATTTAGGGAGCTTAATGACAGAACTTAATAGTGACACCCTTTAGGACTTCAGAGACAGAAGATCCACGTATAAAAGGACCCTTAATGGAAAAGTCACAAAATTTGAGAGTTGGAATCCCACCCAACACATTATTTCAGGGGTTATGCTGGGGGGAGGTTACGGAGGAGGGGGGAGTCTTTCGTCTTTCTGTAGGTCTCAGCACAATGGCATTTGCAAGAGGAGGAAAGAGTAAATCTTTACTTTAAAAATGTAAATTAGGAGTTGTTACTATTATAGTAATTATCCCCACCGTCCGGGATTTAGATTCTCCCTCCCTTCTAGTAGCTAAGAGGAAGGGCTGTTGGGCATCAGTAGCTGCTACTGATGAAGACAATGATGCTTTGCTAGTTCTGCTGCTGCTGCAGTCGCTGCCGCTGCCGCCGCCGCCGCCGCTGCCGCCTGTGGCTTTGCTCCGCGAGGAGACAGACGTCCGCTTTGGGTTCCCATTGTACGCGCGGCCGCTAGCTCTAATCGCTGCCATCTCTATGACCCTTAATGAGTTCGAACTCCGGGTGGGAGCTGCTGCACTCCCTTAGAGCAGCGGCCACAGGCAGAGGCCGAGGAAGCTGCTGCTGAAAGACTGCGACAGCAGCAACTTAGATCTAGAGTCTGGGGCCAGTCCCCAGCGATGCTCTGGGCAACATTAGCCGAAAAGGAAAGAAGGGATGTACAAAAGAGCCCTGGGGAAAGAGGTGGAAAGAAGTGTCTATTAAGTACTTATTCGTTAAAACCCTTCCTGTTTCTTCCAGGAAGACCAAGCATCACCCTCTTCTCCTAGGAATTTTTCAAACAAAAAACCCTCCACTGTCCCAGCCTCACCACCACCGACGTAGGCGGCAGTCGGGCTAGTTCCGCAGCCCTTTCCCCTGGCCTCCAGACATTCCCACTGCCTAAAGGCAAAGGAACCCTGCCGCCTGAGTGTCGGTCCACTTTGGGCGAGCTCGGCTCACCGATTTGGCTGGGGAAGTTGGCTGTGGTTCCTAAGCGCCAGCCACTCGGGAGAGGAGATTTGGGAGGCCAGAAAAAAGACAGCGGGGATTCCCGTTGCCAAAGTTGAACTAAGTTGAACTGACCGAAAGGGATACTGGTGTCTCCCACCCTCCTCTCCCCAATCCTCCCCCAGAGCTGCGCGCACACACAGTCGCACACACATATACACACACGCCCGCGCCCTCGCGCGTACACACACACACACACACACACACACACACACACACACACACATCCCTTCTCGTCCCTTCTCCACCCCTCCCTTTCCTGCAAGGCCCCCCCCCTCCCTTTTTATTAGAAAACTACCGGGGGTGGGGGGTGGGGAGGAGGGCAGAGAACCTAGCTGGGGAAAAAAAAAGGCAATGGGAAAACACACTTGGGAGCTCCATAAGGCGAAGCAGCAGGGTGACGTGCTAGAGGGACAGAAGGAGAGGCAGCGGGGACAGGGGAAACAGGAGGGGGAAGCTGCCACTGAGAGCCCAGGCAGAGAGACGGGTTCCTACGGAGAAGTGCTTTTCTTGGCTGTTTAATATACGTCTTTGGGTAGCAATTCCAGGGATGGTGCTTTCAAAGAAACAGACATGACATGTTAAAGTTCCTCGTCCCATTACGTAACTAAAATCTCTGTTTGGGGAAGAGAGCAATAAAGGGGGAAAGGAAGCACAGGGAAATATGCAGGACTGCAGGAGGGCTTCGGCCATAAGTCCTGTTTCTTCCTCTTTCCCCCCTCCTATTTGATCTTTAGCATCAAATGATTTCAGAAATCTGGGGGATGAGGGATCGGGTTTTGAACATCTATATACGTAACCCTGGACGAGAATCAGGGTGCTCCTTTGGCTAAATTGACTTAAATTTCGAAAATGAACAAGGTGAGAGGCAGTGCGATCTTTTATTTGGTTCGAATCCTAGGCTGCTTCTTTTTCCGAGAGAGGCATTTGAAACAGGTTCGCGGGACCCGGGGAATGGGGGTGGGGGGAATGGGGTGGGGAGGGGGGAGGGTGCGTAAATTCTTACGAATGTAAATACAGCACATCTAGGAAGTGGCTGTCAGCGTGGCGTGAATCAAAGTTAGTTGTCTTGAACATAAGCTATCCCTACACTCAACCCCTAACCCATACTTGTGCTCTTGGAAAAAGCGACAAACTTCAGTTCAGCCTAGAACTCTAGTCAAACTACCCCATTAAATATGGCCAGCATACCATTCTCAGAGAATGAAACCTTTCCCGCTCTTGATTGCTCCAAGGGGGATTCGCGTCCTACCGCCCACCTTCCCAATATCCATGCTCCCAGTGTACACACACACACAGTTGTAATTACTGGTGATCCTGCTAATGCAACCCGGAGCAGAAGCCGGGCTGGCACTCGGGAGGTGGGGGAGGGAAGCAGGAAATACCCTTAATTTAGGGAAAATGCACATGAATTATATGTTCTCTCTTTGATGTGTGTCCCTGTCTGTCCCTCCGCTCCCTCTAGACGCCATACGGGGAGGGAACCCGGCACTTGCAATTCCTGTTCAATGAATAAGTCCGCAAGAGCTTCTTCTCTTCTCCAACCCACTCCCATCCCAGCCCCTGCCCGACTCGAGCGCCACGCTCACCTAACATTCTTGCATGAATTATCTCGATAGCTTGCTGGTGTATGTCCCCTCGAGGAACTGAGAAACCAGACAAGAGAGAAGAGGACTTGTTAGTATTGATTTCGAGCAAGCAGTAAGCTGTGGGACTGGCTCTTTTTTCTTTTCTTTTCTTTTCTTTCTTTCTTTTTTTGGTTGCTGTGATTGTTTCTTACATAATATGGTGCACACAGCACAGACCCGTTTTCTCTCTCGGTAGACCCCAGTAAAATGTGACACTGGGCCTTCAAACTCCTTCATCCCCTTTACGGGTAGAGAATAAGATGTGCTTATGAAACTATCTCCACTATGGTGGTGTTTTGTTTTTTTCCGAGGATGAGAAGGGCCGCTCTTAACCTAATATTTTTTGTTTGTTCAAATGACATTCCACTCATCTCCCTCCTAACACCACCTCCCTCCTCCCTGCCCCCTCCCTTTTCATCATCAGCAAATAAAGATTAGCTGGGAAGATTATAGAAAGCGTTTTCAGTGCCGGGCTGATCTTTATTCTAGAGCCTTTGTGATGATATTGATGATGATGATGGTCAAGTGGACAGTTTGATTTTTGTGTTTGGAGCTAGTTATAAAGAATCAATATTATATCAAGGGGTAACTTTCGTGATAAAGGACTTTAACCACTCTGGCTATTCATCATAAGTCTGTAGCAAGCAGATAGGTCAAAAGAAATTATATTGCACTAAAGAGTGTGTCTTCTTATCTCTCCCACACCAGGGGAATAAGGGACAAGCCGATCGATACAGTAGCTGCTGTATACTTCTTGCAATTATCAATAGCTGATTTCGTCTTTTGAGGCCTGCATCTATTAATACAAGCTAATAATAATCGTTTGAGCATATCTGTAGCCAGGGGATAAAAGTTTTTAGCTTGACAGCATCATTTATATAATCATACATACTAAAACAGAGGTTCCAAGTTTATATTCAGCACACACCCTTATGCACAATTCAATGATCATTGAAGTGTCCTAACATAATTTATATTCATAGGTATAAAGATGGGTGGATACCTTCTATGTTTCTACATATATCATGCATCCACATATACATTTTATTCACAGTTTATATACATATATATGCTTAAATGACTGGCTCCTAGTAAAGGTAACACTTCTCTCAATCATTCTATTAACAAAGCAGTCTGTTGCAGGTGCTGACAGACTGAATTGTATAGAATTTCCTTGGAAATATATTTAGTATGTATATGTATAGCCTTGTATATTAAAAATATCTGTGAATTTACATTTAGTTTAATAGGTTAGGAAACAGAAATAGTGACTATTGGAGTTTTGTCAAGTGTGGGCTGGGCATTTAGGCTGTCTCTATCGATATTTATTTAAGTACAATATGGTATTTCTCAGAGGGAAAGCTAACAGCATGTGTGAGTGGAAAAGCCTTATGCTTTGGAGCAATACTATAAATCTGGTGGCCCAGCTAGTTATTTTCTATTGTCCCTCTCTCCCTCCCAAAAAAATTCTAACAGAAAAAAAAACATCTTTATAATTGACATTTGACAAGCTGTTTGGGTTAGACTGTGGTAGACCAAGCGCAGATTTCCCTCTGATGGAAACATTTATCATCGTGATTGCTACAGAGTGGCAGGTGGTGTTATCAATTACCTCTTCTTACCAATAATAATATTAGTATGGTAATATCTTTGCTCAAGTGAGAACAAATTAGTGGTCAGTCGTTATAGCATTAAATAGATAAAATTGTAGTCGGTTTAACCCTAAGATTCGAAAAAAAAAGTTATAGGGAGGAAGAATCATGAGGGATTCAGTGGGCAAAAGAAAGAAACTTTGGCTTGGAAGAAAGAATGAAAAGGGATTGAAAATAAAGCTCTAATATTTGAATACTCTTTTTTTGGTAGAAGTTGATGAAAGAAAGACAGGAAAAAAATACTGATTGTAACAAATAGTAAAGACACCTTGAATAAAGCTCATTTTTTTCTGGATCTGGGACCGCCTAGATTTAATAAAATATGACATCTAAAAAATAGTTGGAAGGAGCTCTTCTTCCCCTTGTCAAATCAATCCTGCAGATAAGCTTTCTGTTTTATCTGAATAAATGATACAAATTAAATCAAACACCTAATTATATGTTCCATTAATGTAAAAATACAGTACTAATTTGTAAATAATATTATTAAGCAGACAAAATAATAACATGTCGCCTCTTAAGATGAAAACAACATTGTAAGGGGGAAGACAATTAACAAATTAGATTTAATTATAGAGAAGAAAGGCAACTTTTGTTTTTACATCAGTATTTAGGTATTAAAATATTTTCATAGACAGTGGTCATGTGAAGAAACATATTGTATGGCGTGGGCATAACTGAATATCTGCCCTTTGATGGACATTTATATGCATGGATTTACACAGTGTCGCACTACACAGTGCGCATCCACAGGCGTAGTCTTATCTATGGACACGTTCTACTGATCACTCCGCAGTGACTCTGCGAAAGCAACTCAAATTGAGATGTCAACTGTTTTCATTCAAACTTTAAAAATGAAATAAAACAACTCTTTAAAACTTTCAGAGCTTGGGAAGTAGTGGAGGGAATCTAAGAAGGGGGAGGGGCGAAGTAAAGCCACGAAGCAAATGCAAGGCTTTATATTCGACCTCTGCATTTTTTTAATTGATTTTCTTCACCCAAGTCAATTAAAAAAAAGAAAGAAGTCCATAGGATTTACTTATCTATACCATGTAGCGACCAAGGGAATTGTCTAGAAATATCTGCAGTTACCTGTTTAAGTCATTTCATCAAAGACTTTGCTCTGCTGAGCAACTCAACGAAATCTCATTGTGGTCTATGCTGAACAGAATCAAACCCTCTGACTTCAAATGAAGTGCATAAGCCAAATGCTTCTTTTAAAAGTGAGAAATAAATAGACTTTATTAGAAAAACATCTGTAGTAGCAAACCTCCAAATATGTAAATTTTAAGAGCTTCAAATCTTTTAACTGTAAAACTTCTGTTTCCCATTGCTCATTTGTGATCTCCATTGTCCAGTAAACATTGAGGATAGAATGATTTTATTTTCCATTCACAAACTAGACTACCTGTCGCAGAAGAATTTTCCAATTCGGATACTTTTTTTTTTTTTGGCAGAAAAAAGAGCGTCGTCTTCCTTTTAAAAAAAAAATGTCTTGGAGGGCTTCTTTACTTGTAACAAACTCGCCGAAAGAAATCGAGTTTGAAAAATTACTCAGTGTAATTGGGAGGTTTAGAAAGATTTGGGGAAATAGTAAGAGCCAAAGTTTGGTGGAAATACAATAGGGCTTGAGGAGGGGGAGGGGAAGGAAAGGGGAGGTGACTTAAGAAACAAAGGGAAAAAAGGTGGGGGAACAGGCAATGGATAGTGACCCAAAGGAGGGAACTATGTAATAGGAAAATTAGCGGAAGATTTAAGCCAAGGCTTCGGAATTCCTTTCAAATTTTTTTTGTGTTTCTTTACATATAGTAGTTCGGCAAAAAAGTGCAAAGATAACACAATTTTACACATAATATGCTGTGGCCGCTTCCATTTTCATTCTACTTTACTATTAGGAAAAATCGTTTTCACCTGCCTTTCCATGTATACAATATTGCTGTCTATGTCCCCAAAACTTTACTACTGCTGTAAACCCTGCAATAAATTACGTGCCTTCCCACTGCCCAAGAGACTAGTCCTCCTCCTTCCTCCCCACCCCACCCCCCCGCCCTCGAACCCTTATGTTTCAGGAAACCCACAGCAGCTTTCAGTAATTTTCAGTTTCCCAATATTCAGGTTACAAACTTTTCGAAATAGTGTGCCTTTAGTGAGAGTTTAAATAGAATGCTATAGACACCTCTAAAAAGTTCGAAACTTGTTTAAGCTCAAACCAGTTATTTTGTCTCCTGAAGTTGTGCAAATGAGTTAGAAGGGACAACTGTCAAATTCGAAAATCAATCCGCTTCCTCCCACCCCACCCCACCCCAGCTGCAGATAAAGGAAAATGTGTGCAAAAAAAAAAAAAAAAAAAAAAACACAGGCTGGGGGTGTGTTAGCTATCCAAGGGGAACTGGGAACACACGTATCCAGAGACTGCAACCTGTAGACTTGCACGCATTTCAAAGACTGAGTGAAGGATTAAAGTATAAAGCTTTGTCCTCAAAGGCAACCTTAAAACAACTAAAAAAGGAGGAAAGGTGGGAGAAGGGAAAGTTTAATTTTAAAAATGAAAGGTGTTCCCCCAGAAAACCCAGGTGAGAATGGCCAGAGATTCTGGCACTTTACCTAGGGATGGGGATTCCTCTAAGTGATCTGTATCCCAGAGCCCCCTCCCCCATTCACTTTCCCGAATCCTACAAATGAGTGCAGTTGCCCTTTGGTTCCCCCATCAAGTATTTTTCAGTGCGTGCAGGTCAGTTGAAGCTGTTAATATCCCTTTTTCATCCAAGGCAAAATAATGGTGAGGGAGAGTAGCCGAGGAGTCGATCTATATAGAATCATCGTTTTTAAAAAATTATTTAAATCAAATATATCTATAAATACATATAAACAAATGTATCTCTAAATACATATTGGCAGCGGGGGATGGGAGTGGAGGGGGGGGGCGGTGTGGAAGTGGAGTGTCTTTTGCTGCTGATGATGTAGAGGCTGTCAAGCCGATCAGTAACTATATGGTACATCCTAGCGGTGGATCCCTGTTATGGGAAACATTGTGAGTGTGTGCGTGTGTGTGCGCGCGCGTGTGTGAGTGCGAGTGCGCTTTGGTTTCTATGTTCTTCCAAAAGAGACTGCTTTCAAACTTACTCTCATAGATTTCAATGCATATATATTATACAGAGATATGTATATGTATCTATATATTAAAGTCAGATAGTAATGGGTTTGGATTAAATTCTAGTGTTTCTATTTTCACTAGGCTTTGACTAAGCCCCAAAGGGAGCGAATACCTCCATCCAACCCAAATCAACCAAAAACCTGAACACTTTCTAAGGAGAAGAAGAAATTAGGGATATACTTCCAAAGAATTTGAAACCTTAAAGGAGAGGATGAAAGTGAGGAAGGAGCAGACACTTTTCTTTCTATTCCTTCTCTACCCCGGGCGAATCGCTTTCCATTAAAAAAAAAGGGGGGGAGGGGGGGGAAGGGATCTAAGAAAAGCTACAGTTGAGAAAGTAGAGAGAGAAGCCCTAGGAGGTAGCTGACGGCTGAACTGTCTGCAACGGAGCAGTAATCTAGAGAGGAGCTTGTCGCGGGGGAGGGGTGACCAGGGTGTAAGGGCGGTGGTGGGAAGACGAGGGAGGCAGGGCTCCTAGAAGCCTCAGCAGTTGCAGCACCGGGGGG